>NC_049984.1:18662797-18676483 GCF_000003815.2 Branchiostoma floridae | reverse complement strand
GATATGTGCCAGGTGCAGGTGTAACAATAGGAAATAAAAATGCAATGGTGAGGTTACAAGAAGGTGTAGTTTTGGATCTCACTGTTTACCATAGGTAGATATATAAGAACAATGATGGAATAATTTTGCCAAACGTCAAACCCTAACAACCTAACATGATAGTGCAAGAGTCTTTTCTTTGGCAGGTCTTTAGAAGTGTTTTTGAACGTCGATTTTAATTTTTATGTTAATTCCCTAACATGAGTTACTCACGCGCAAACCTGTTCTCGTATTTGCTGGAACAGCTAATATTACACTCTAGTTCAAACTAAGTCAGTATGAAGACAGGAACTGCAGCTGTAAACACTAGATGTAAAATACACCTACTGGTAACTATTAGATCCAGAAAACCGTTGGAAGAAATTCGCACCTTTTGATGACCTTGGCTTTTCGTCACTGTCCAATGAGATGTTGGGTCGGAAGATCGTGAAGTTTGCATTTGAAACACCTGTTTGTATAATGTGTTTTCTTACTTCTGCCAGTGTTTGATCCAGTACGGTTAGGTGACTCACCGATACGCATTGCCTAAGACACCAGCATGGATCCACGGATTATGTAGTGCGTAAACACCCACAGCCACCCCGTATCTGGTTTACTTCGAATTCACCGAGGCAGATTATTCCTCCCCGAGATGAAAACAGGAAACGACAATGGACTGGTATGACATTACAGTCTATCACAACTGCCCTACCCGTATGTAGGGTTCTGTATGGTTTCAGTTTCCGTAAGGCCTCATCATATTTCGGCCGTTCTAACTTTACATAAATCACAATCTGGCGACTCCGATTCAAGGTGCCAGTAGCATAATTGGTTGGCGGTTGAATTCGAAGTAATGCGTTATTGGCGTTTTCACGTTTGCGAATGTGATAAGACCGCCAAGAAAAGCATAGTCCCTAATTGATACTCCACCGGAGCTCCCCATGCGGACCGCGAAGACAGTAGTGGTGTCCGTACTTAGTGGCAAAGTTTAGTAGAAGACAGATAGAACAGTGTCAGATAGAACAGTGTCTGTTCATTCGTGAAAATATTTCACAAATGTCATACCCTCGGGGTCCCTGACAAAGCCACGGCGGGAATGTTACGGTCGGACCCGGTGGATCAAACATACCCACCCCCTGCCATGGCAGGTGTCACATCGGCGTACCGCGCAGATCAAACAACATGACGGGACTGTCGCTACCTATTGCCGCAGTGGACGTAAACTAAAGCCCAACTTACGCACATTTCTGGACGTGCGACAAGCTTACGACGGCATATATTTACAATGTACAAAATAAAATCAAACAATTGGATAGTAGCAATGGAGACCACCACCTCCAACCCACTAGCAACAGGTACATCCCAATACAACTTGAAGAGATTTTGGTACGTTTTGCCACAACCATTACAAGCGATTGACCGCGCCAAGAGGACCCACTTTGGTACATCATCCATGTCCATACTAAGCTACATGTATACTCACCTGAAGGTATCACCTGAGTGGTCGTGTATGGCGGTGCGCACGGAAGTCACAGTGCGTGCTAGCTAGTTTCCGTCAGAATGACTGAATGGTCAGGGGACTGAGCTGTCCTTTCTGTCAAAGGCAGAAGTTGAGAACACTCTAGTCTGTGATTCGGATTAATTCTCCGTGACTTCTGTTGGCGTGACCTGGGCGAACAGGCGACCTCAGCAAACCACAGACAGTTTGTCCTCACGGAAACACCTTTCAGTACAGTGTGATCACGTGACATATGACGTAACGCCCCTCCCTGTACCGGTACCGTTTCTGTCCGTTCACGGCTGAGTGACGACGTCTGACGTTCCCGTCACGGCAGGTGGGCCGTAACTATAGTATATAGACGCCCGGAACGCTCAATTACATATGTACCAAGGGCACGTATTTTGCGAGGATTTTAGGTACACATTGGTGCGGGTGGAATGTACACAAAGAATCTTGACTGCAAGGAGATGGAATGTCCGTGATAGAGAAAGGAATGAATAGCACCTCATATCCACAAATCTCTAAGTTTCTATGAGTAAAAAGAGGCCGGGTGTTACAAATAGATGTCAGCTAATATATATAAGAAGACGTTCCGTTTTTTTAATCGCAACATATGCTTACAATTAAGGAAACCCCTATCACTTTCCAACGCAGCCATTTCTTTAACTTGCGAACGAAAGTGGAAAAGTTCTGTAGTACGCTATGTGGCGCTTTAACAGTTATGCGATGTATACTTGGTCTATAGACCTAAGTCTTCAACATCTGCTTGGAGATAAGTCCGTTCTCTCGTTATCTCAATAAATGTATTATGACTTAAGGTACTCAATGTTTTGTTTTGTTTTTGTACATTGTTGGAATACGTACGTTTGAGGCCGTCGCCTTCTTATCTGTCCTTGACACGGGGCGACGCCAGTCTTTGTAACAGCCCCCGGCTCGTTAACGTTATGTAACTGATAATAAGGATCTACACTAACAGCAACTGATTATTGTATGACCAAGGACTTGTGTTGAAGGCCTTCGTATGACACAGCGGTAACTTTCGGACGACGAAGTTGTCGACCGTGCCTTTCTAGTTACACTCATGTGAAGATCAACAAGTCATGGCCTGCTGAATGTTGCCTGTGGCTATAGAAGACACTAGTCTACGCTCAGATTAAATAACAAGGTAGACGACCTGTTTACAAAACAGAGGGCGGCTGTGTAATTTCCGTGACTTCTGATTAGTTCTCAGTCGGCCTCTCTGGTCGGCTTAGGACCAACCCGGGGCCCGGTCGGGCAGCTTTCGGGAACGAAAAGTATGATGTAAAAGACACCAAACTACTCAAGACGTAAAGAGAATAGTCATGGGCATTATTTGTGTATAGACATTTTTATTTTTCATTTACACGAACAGTCCGACCGGGCCCCGGTTTGGAAATGTGACGTTAGCCTAACAGGGTTATCCTGCAATCTGGGGAAAAACTGCATTATGTCACACATGATATAGACAAGTGCTTTTATAAAACGACTTGACCTATCATCTACGGCTTGCCTGAGTACCATCATAGTTATTCTACACGTACTAGGACGCTCAGAGGATGGCTCCCATGCTAATCGACGGTAGTGTTTTATTACAGGCAACCTGAGCAATATTAGAGCGTTAAAAGTAGAAATATTTTGGATAAGGCAATCTGTATGAAAATTGTTATCTACTGCACTATCTATTCCCTCATTTCCATCATTATTTCATACTTTGAGGTGTTAAAAACGGCGCAGAAACAAGCCACGCTAAGATTCCCTAAATATTGTAACCCACAAAAAAATTAGATTTCACAGCGTTCTCATGCCACTGTAGTATCGAATATTTACTCCTTAATGTTTGCTATGGAATGGAATATAGTTGCTTCATCTTATTACGTAGAAAAGCACCCCAAAACTGACTTTGATAATTGCAGTTCTACAACCTTGACTCGGGCTATTATTGCTTTGGTTGCCTTTAACCCCACCTCGAGTTTTACCCTGACAGGAAATGTGAATCCGTCTCACAGCAGATGTCAGAGGAAGATCATAAGGCCTTATCACAGACTTATGTCTGGTTTTAGCCGTCGGAAAACCCGATTGCTGGGAGATCAATTGGTTTGTTGAAATTGCTGACCTTTGTGCAAATGTCAGGATGGTACATCGTTAAGTTGAAGTGCTTCCCCCTATCTGCTTGGAGATCAGATTATTCCGTGCAAGCGAAAGGCCGAGCTTCTCTAAAGTCGTTGTTTGTGTCGCGTCATTTTTTAAATTGAAAAATACATGAAATAACACAAATAAATTTAAAGGTACGAAGATGAAGTGACGGCGTACTCAAGTTGTACTCAACTTATTTTAGCGCCGCCACTTATACAAATATTGAAAATAATATATCAGACAGGACTATAATACGTAAATAATTAAATAGGTATATACTACATGTGTGTGAGTCAATCCCCTACCGGTAGAGAAATAAATCTGAGAATGGTACCTGAACTTAAAAACGATTTGTAGATGTGATATAATCCTGTGTGGCGGACATGATGTTACAATTGACTTTTAAGGAACAGAGGGGTTACCACATAAAATTAACATTTGCTTAGCATTATTAAAAAGAGTGTTGAAATCAGTTAAATGTCCAAGTATCCCAGAAAGCTTGCCGAAGAGGACTGAGCGCTGGTAAGTATAGGTAGGGCAGTGTAACAGGTAATGTGTAACCGTTTCGTGTGGACACCCGCAGCTGCAGGCTGGACTTGAAACAAGACCCCGAGTAAAAACTATAATTCAAGCTGCAGGTGCCCATGTGAAGCCGTGAAATGAGAATAAAGAAGAGAACCGAAGCTGAAATGACTAAATTTCGGAGGGAGTGCGACAGGTTTACGATCAGAAATTGAAGGGGCAGTCCTAAATGTGTCGTGGAAAATTCAGCTATCTTTTGACGGGAAAGGCTGTGATAGATCTTTAATTGTCGACGGTTGGTTTGGCCGCACTTGATATTCGTATGCTATGTAACTGCGCACTGTACAATCTCAGGACAGGGGCAGTGTGGCGTTAGTCATCCGTTAGATAACTCACTCATTTACTAAAGAGACTGTTAAGTGAAGGTACGCATCTACCGTTAGTATAAACTAAATGCCATATTCCCTCACACCTGTAGCAAACGGGGTGATTTGACCTCACCGCCATGGCTGTTTTAGCCCCGGGGTACAAGAAGGTCTGTATTCAACAGTAATGCTTGGTGCTAATGAGATTGGCGCTACTCTTTTGTAAGCTTGTTTTCTATGCTGTCTGTATGTTCTATGTCGTGATTATGTATACAAACTGGTTTAATGATAGAAATAAAAGGGAACTCACCTGAAACCGACCTGTTAACGCCGCGTACACGACTCATTAATTGGTCTGGCATGAAGGTGTGACGACTAGAACTGCGTGTGAACCTTTCAATAGTCACGACGTCTGCTGCAGTACCGTACAGGTGTGCCTGTCCACCGAAGGAAAACCTGGGTTCCCGCCTCCCTGCAGATTCTATCACAGGAGAAACCGACATGTTACGGGACGGAACAAACTCGATATCATTGAAAGGGACTGAGTCTTACCAAGGTCCCACACACTGTTTTGGCGGTCGACAGCAAACTGGTAAAACAAGATGGAACAGCGGTCATCAACCTCATTATGATTAAGGCACTACCTCCGAACAATCATTCCGTGTCAGTGCACCTGACAGTGTTTCGTCTCCAGTACGAATCGGCAAACTGTGGAGAATTCCAGTGGGAATAGACAAACTATAGAGAAAAAGCGTAAATAGTCTGTGTTTTGTCAGACTTGAATTTGTCAGCTTTTGTATCTTTTGTTTCCTACTTTTATAAATAAGAACAAAATATTGCAATTAGACAAGGCAAACTACATAAACACAGGGGGAAGTGAGGAAATCTAAATAACTTATTTTCTGCTAAATAGCACCATACTTTTTATAGTATAGTAATAGTATTGTTTAATGAATACAGGCAATGGGGCTTATGGTTAACAACTGTTTCTGTTTTTTTGCTTTGATTCAATGGTTTTACATGTTTTTAGTTAGTTATCCTTAGCTGCAATACTATCCTTTGTTGTTGTTTTTGTTTTTAAAAAATGAATATGATGATGTAAAAAAAACTATGGAGAATGATTTGCCACTAAGTCCTAAATGGTGGCCAACTCCTCTGGAAAATCGCTATTCCTGAGTTTGACAATCTCTACCAATTTTCTATGCGGTAATCATAGCGGACTTTGGTGAAAAATAAGAAGGGTTGAATTTTCAAATGAAAAGTCATCCGTGTTGGTAGAATCAATAGTTATAAAATTTGAGCTTTGTTCTAAAACAAAGGGAACACCATAAATATCTCTGACTATTGGTCTCGGGGCTTCGGGCAATTTACTCCCCTGCTTTCAACGGCCCTCCCTGACACAAGCCAGACACATTTCTGCGGTTTTTGTGTCTTTGAATTTAGTTTGCGAGACTCTGGACCATGTATGGGAGACTCACGCTTTCTATATATCATTTGCCAACATATTGTATAGCGCCGTGCATCCAACTTCCAGATAGACACGTTACACGCATACGTATATAGATCATTATGAGTATACATTAACATTTACACAAAAGCTAAGAGTAGTTTAAAGAATGGAGGGGGATAGCATGCCATATGTGTGATACATACACTCAAAGAAAATTCCTAGCCAGTGGGTGCAACCGTATCTAGCTTGCTGGTACTACTAGACTCGCTCCATCACTGGTTCACTGCTACATAGGATGGCACACAGGCTAAAGATTCCTCCCTACCTTGTACAGGTGAGGTAACAGTATGAGATGAAGCAGAACACTCTGATCTCTGGGTGCGTCAGATGAGGATAAAACAACCCCGACTCATCACATCCACACGGACATCTCCAAAAACTGTCAACATTTGTCGTTAAAGGCAGGTTCACGACAGCAAACTGGAGAGCACTCTTGGAACAGTCGCGGATGTGTTGTACTCAGCTAGCTGTTTTATGCTGGCTGAAGGCGTACACCATAAAAAGAACTGCACCTTATACCCGACTGAAAACGACTGTCAATGATAATTACACAACATAACGGCAAGAGTCTGCCAAGTCACCCATGCATCGCCCTATCCGATCTGTAGTGCAGGAAATATACCGGAGAAAACACATCAATTATTGATATTTAATTTGTGTGCTTGTCCTTTGCGACGGCTAATCTTACTTCGCCCTGCAAGACTTATTGTGATGAGATGCACACAGACGATAGCACTCGTAGCAACACACAAAGGCATGGCATTATGCCTAATGCAATAAATATTAGGTAGATTCGATTTTTGATTGTACATCATTAGTCTGTAAATCCTCTTCGTGCTCCTTTGTAGCAGGGCTAGGGCGGACAGTAAAATGTTGGTGAAGATACAGAAGAAGCTACTGATCTTGTTTGTGACCAGATACGATGCCTGCTGTATTGTAAACAGCCTCCGCTGCGTGCTGGCAGCCCTATGTGTCACGCCGTAGAGCGGTTACATGGTCCATAGGGACATTACAGGAGTGACACACGCACGCAAATTCAACATTCGTGCACTTCGAATGCTTAATGATGTGTACTACAGGGTTGAAAAAGACGCCAGTGTAACTTCGATTCACTCATGTAAAAAGAATGTTCTATTGATTTGATTGTAATGTAAGACATTGGCAAACTTTAATGTACATCCAGTTACACTTTTAAATGTATAATTGCTATAACCTCCTTGATGATAATATGATGAACTTTTAAAAATGATTTTAGATGCTCATAGGAGGGAATATATTATTGTGCAGGTACTAAAATGCACAGAAGCATTTTCCCACATCTACAATAATCTACCACGGCGATGTCTTGCATTCGACGGACCAAACAGCGACTGGTATCCATAGTAACGCTTCCCGCGTTGCATGTGAGGAAGAGTTTGAGAAGTAGAAGGACTTCTCACGTGACTATTGGTAGATAGCCAATTCTGCACTTGTCAATACCTACAATATCAGTTACAAAAAGGTCTCCCCATCCAACCTTCGGGAGTATGACTAGCAGCACCTGATAGATAGGACACTGCAACAACCAAACACAGCAACCAACGAGGTTACGGCATAAAATGTAACCTAATAGATGGAACCAAAAAAAATGCATCTTTTGTGTTAAAGTCATTCAATTGTTGGGTTGGGGCAAGGCCATTATACAGGGATGTCCTTGGTGGGGGAACCAGCATGCCATGTGGAAAAGCAACCTGTTGCTCCCAGCGACCATACATAATTAATGATGATGCAACAATACTGGCAAACAGTCGGGCCTGCAAACAGGGATTAGTGGCAGAGTATGTCTCCTACCGAATATGTGAAATTCACCAAGACCTCTTCTATCCATCAAAAATGAAAAAAAAAAAACACTTTGTTATGTGCCAGGGCTGTCTCCAGCTTTGATTTTTTCTGTCCCATTCATCGTCTGGGAGTCCATTTTGTTAAATTTCGCTGTAAAACCTGTCATCTTAAGGTTTCAAAAATACATTTTCATCAATTTCATGTCATTAAGGTCACATTTTTTTGACAGATGGGATGTCTTTTTTAACTATTCCAACAAGAAAATTTCCATCCCAGGACAGATGGAGGGGTCCTGGGGACAGCGTGTGTGCCCAATAGATGTATGTAACAGAGTGGGCCTTTGGGGGTCTTGATGGCATTTTGTGATCCAAGTTCTTGTTTAGGGCCATGTAGACCAATGCAATGATACATGTAAGGGATTCAGAGGAAAACTCAGTATGGAAACATTTAAAGTAAATCCTAATGTACAGAATGCAAAAATGTTTAAGTAGTAGTAAAATGAACATTGTCTGCAAATATCTATAGTTTTGTTTTTTCACAAAAATAAAAATGAGAAAGGCAGTAAGCAAACTGGATGCTTTAAAACCTATTCTGCATATGAAGGTTGGGATATTAGGTGCAGTCAACTGAATTAAAATACACATTGCATCAAATACAGTAATAATTAATGACAATAATAAATTTTACTTTCTTTGACTCAAAGAATGTCAGAAATGATATAATACTGACAGCAAGAGATATTTTTGTTTTGCTTTATTCTTATGTGTAACAGTCAGTAGTATCTTCAGCAGCAAGTGTGATTCTATTCTATGCAGCAACAAATAGATATGCATACAAAATATATCCAAGACCATTGTGATGCTCTTAATCATTGACCCATTTTCTATTATCATTGACATATATTGACAATTAATCTTAATTAACTTGATAAGTTATATATACATGTAAGTTCTTCCTATCTTACATGTGCTATTGTATGGCTTTGGAGACTGGGTTCTGGTGGTACCCCTTGTTCAATCCTGCTTTATCCTAAGGCTGGGGTCTGGGAACATCCCATGTACAGCCTGGGTTTTGGCAACGTTCCTTGTAGAGGCTTGGATCTATGGATTGCACTTGTACACACATGGGTGCTGACAAGCCTGGGTTGTGGGAATATCCCATGCACAAGCCTGGGTTCTGGGAATATCCCATGTTGAAACCTGGGTTCTGGGAATATCTCATGTTCAAGCCTGGGTTCTGGGAATATCCCATGTTCAAGCCTGGGATGTGGGAATATCCCATGTTCAAGCCTGGGTTCTGGGAATATCCCATGTTCAAGCCTGGGTTCTAGGAATATCCCATGTTCAAGCCTGGGTTCTGGGAATATCCCACATACATGCCTGGGTTCTGGAATAACCCACATTTACATCTGAGCTCTGTGAGCATCCCATGCACAGGCCAAGGTTTTGTGAGTATCGCATGTACAAGCATGGTTCCTGGGGAAATCTAATATGCTGGCCTTGATATTGCAGATACCCCAGTTACATGTCTGGTTCTTCTAAGCACATGTTCTGTGGCCTGTGTTCTGAGGATATCCCATACAGAAGCCTTGGTACAGTACTCAGGTTATCCTATGCAAGACCATGGCTCAGTACGACATCACAAGCTCTCCAACACCTGGTTCTCCTCGGGACAGTTGCAGCCGCATCCCGTGGGACAGATGTCGTAGTTCTGGAACCACTCCTGCATGTGGCGTGAGTGTCCGCCATGTCCGCACGCCAGGCAGAAGTTCGATGACCCTACAATATGACAGAGAGAGCAGTCCTATGAATTCGGATGCACAATAGCATGTTGTAGAATCTACTAGAATATAAGTCCAAAATTAGATACTTCCTTTTAGCTAAGGGTACAACCTGCTGTACATGCAACTGCCTGCTGTACGTGTCTACATGCAAAAATGTGGGCAATCTTTGGGATCCGTAAATGGTAAGTACCGCCTCCGTACAAAATTGTGAGGAATCCAATGGATTACATTCGGCAATGAGGCCACTGCAGAGACTGTACGTTGTAAGTACAACTCACTTACCACTTGCACAATGAATAATGCACGCAACCAGCTCACGACCAGGTGTGGCCCACAGACCACATACCTATACCTTGCGCAAGCGTGCAAGTGACATGCGTTTGAGACTTACTCCCTCCCTGCTCCCACGTTTTCAGGTAAATGTGTCGTACGTGGCCTCCCCCCAAAAAAACGTACAGCGGGTTGTGCCTTTCCCTTACATGTGCTACATACCTTTGACAGCGATGTGACATATTGCACATTGGAAGCCATAGCCACGGCAGGAGGCACACTGAGGACCTCGCACATCCTTGTGGCAGTGAACACACTTGGTTCCAAACTCTGCAGCAAGACGGGAAGGCATTATCACTCTCCTAATAACACAGTCTTGGGATTTGGTAAAACAGGTGGTATTATTTCATCAATATACATTTGTAAGCATATATTTTCCTCGATGAAGGTTAGACATCCAGGTAATAAGATATGCCAAAAAGCAATTACTCAAGCAACTGGATAAGGTTTTGGAAACGGTCAGATGTTTCAACACTGACGTGACACTGACGAAAACTGGACCAGGTGGATGCCAGTTTCCAAAACCATATCCAGTTGCTTGAGTGATTGCTTTTTGGCATATATTTTCCTGTTCTTTTCTACATGAAGTAAAATCAGTTGTTGGGACTTTCAGTTGCACACCTCAAAATGTAAAAATCCTTAGACTGTACATACATGAAAATAATTCATGTGCCTATAGACATCCAAAACTACACAATATGTTTACCATTGAATCAGATATAGATTCTAATATAAATAATTTTTGCACTTTCTATAACAGTATATGTAGGTTACCATAAGATGGACGTCTCCGTGTCTTTCTTGCATCAGTAACATTTGCTGTAGACTTACCTACATGTATACCTGACCACTCTCTAACCTATTATCTCACAACGGGTGTGAAACTCACCAATCCCTTTGTGAGCTTCAGGTGGTACGGACATATACTTCAGCACATCGGCTCTCTTGTCCTTCAGACCCCAACGATACAGGATCTCTCCGTACGCTTTCTTAAACTCATCATACAGCAGGGTACAGCCGGGGTCTAGTAACCTGGGGTGGGGGGGAAAACAAAAGGCATTTGTAACGGTAAAGTTCTTTTAACACAGTTAATCTTTTCTAAGTCTCTCACCAAATACTGTAAATGCACAAATGTTCGCGGTTTTCGCGAGGCAGTTTTACCGCAAATCAAAACCACTGCGAACATTTTCTCCATTACAGTATGTAACTACAAAGTATGGCACTACCACGAACTTAAAACCACCTTGAACACTCCACCTTCCTGCTAACGCGAAATAAAATCCCCGCAAACTTTAATGCATTAACAGTAGTCACATGTCTTCATCAACTTGCAATGTTAGAAATTTCTGCTAGGTGGCCCTGCTGCAAGGAAGCTGTCCGAAATGCAGCTATTAAAATGATTGCAGATGTCCCGGGGCCAAATGGTCTGGTGAAAATTTTGGTTGATACATTTTGTATGATGATTCTACCTAAATCAAATGATCTCCCAACCTGAAAAAACAATCAAGGAAAATTACATGACATGTCAAATATTTCATATTTAAACCTGAAATGATAACTGGAGTGTGCTGGACCAATATGTAGGATTTGACCTACTGTTTTTCGCTGTCGTGCAGTTCCCTCTCCCTCTCCCGCGGGTCCACGTACTCTCGGTACTGGTAGTCATCAGGCGAGGATGTTTCTGTCCAGCTGACGCTCCGCCGCATGCCCCCCGACTCGCGGGTTCCTGGGGTCACGTATAGATGGCATATCTAGCACTTGCATGTATGTCAGGCTTTTAGCCAAGCATGCGTCCAGGTGTCTTTTGGATGCGCTTTTCTTAAAATAACAAGAAATTGGACGCACTAAATGCTCTTACACTGCAGTGCAGGTCCTCTGACAAGCATGAAATTATGATAGATCAGGGATGCCACTAGGTCATTCTTTTGTGGACCTCTCTGACAGTAACACTACACGAAAACTCTAATTTCCAGGTGTTTCAAGAGACTTACACACCTGTGAAATGTTCTGTGTGCTGGCTGTGTACATGACTTTCCTGGTTCGGCGTGTAATGTCCTTGTTTTTTTCTTACATACCTGGACTCGCGCTTGTACAGGAATTTCTAGGACCCTTACACCAGACGTGTAGGGGAAATTGGCAGACAATGGCTTGGCGGCGCCTATTCTCAAAGCTAAGCTTGGGTCGCGGGTTATTACTGTTTATGACAACTACCACCCCTGCAACCCAGCCTAGGCTATGCTTGGACAATTAATAAGCAATGAGGTTTACATTTTAAACACAAAATAAGGGGGAGTGTAGGGGGTATTGAATGGTTGGTATGTCTACCCGTGACATCGTCTGATAAGAACAAAGTGGAGCAAAATACAACAGTTATAAAAAGAAACGGCATCCCCATTTTTAGAAAGGCCTACAAAATACTAAAAAAAACAATCATAATTAATGAAGCTGTGATTTGTTTGGCCTGATATTTCCAACTTATTTGGAAATCCTACGGTTTGAACCGGTTTGAACGGCACGTATTGAACGCCGAAGGCAGTTAAACTCTGGGCCCCAAGCGGGCCATTCATATTTATTTCTACATGTCGGAAAAAAATATATGCTAGCGATAGATCTTGGTTTCTAAATAGGAAAGTATGTCTTAAACCAAGGATGTTTCAACTTCCTTGCTTAAACAAACTCGTTATTTTCATTACATAAACAGCAGTTCGTTAGCCGGATGTGTATTGCATTGTCTAGCACAGACAAAGGCCACAAACGCCCAGCGTTCATTGAATCATTTTCTTCTTTAATTATTTTGCACTCACACTGAGATTCTGTTTCAATATACTTAAATTTGAATTGCTGCAATATACTTCTGCGTGTATCGCGATTATCAGTTACGTGATCAGCCCCCTTGGTATGAAGAGCTAGGAAAATAAACTAAAAGTTTTATTTAAAAGAAGTGTTATTTGGAAATTCGTAAACAAGTGATGTACGATGTTCTTATACCTGCAAATACAGAGTGCCTGTCGCGTCAGTGCAAGGAAATCTTTTTTTAAGCTCCTTGGTCAGTGCGAGGAAGTTGAACTGATACGACGTTGGGCATAGGGAAAACATACGACTGCGTTCTAATTTATGGTCAGCTTTTTGTCAAAAGAATGGAGAGAACACGGGACAAAATACTGTCCATTTTCTTGGTTACCGTCTGTAACTTTGGCTACTGTCGACGCACAATATACGTGAAATGATCTATGTCAAGATATAACCGCCTTGACTCGATGTACTAAATTTTTGTCCCGGATTATGTTCTTGATTGTACAAAATAAGTGAGAACGTTGAATGTTAAATTTCTGCCGATGTTTCAAGCTGTTGATAATCGCAGCGGCATGTTTCACATCTTTCTAGGCAGGTATTGTTTTACTGTGAAATACGGGTAATCAGGCAACTCAAACAACCTCCTTGACGTGATTGTAACAATAGGAATGGCTGGTACTAGCTAGCGGTAGTTCACAGCTCTTTTTGTCCGTGTCCATGCAAATTCTTAAAAAAAAGCCAATAGAATATCTCCTCACACAATTATAGGGTCAACCCTTCGGCCAATCAACGCGACAGTCACAATTTTCAAATTCTTCAGTTGTGTTGCTATTGTGAAGTCGGCGTCTTTGCGGGTGGATTTGCGTTCTTGCTGTCCAAGTGTGTCTAG
>NC_049984.1:18460572-18487039 GCF_000003815.2 Branchiostoma floridae | reverse complement strand
TTTTGAAATTCATAAATCTGTGAAACATTTTGAAGCACAAATTTTGTGGAACACAGCAAAGTTACTGTCAGACAGGTCACACACATACATGTGACCTAGTAGGATCCCTGGTCAATCAGAATTCTATGCTCGTCAGAGGTAGGGTTACTGTACTGTTGATCAAGCATGCTACTACATGATTGACATACAGTTCTACTTGCCATTGACAGGACAGTGCGAGATGACCATGAGCTCCACATCCACCCCAACTCCTGTCTGTACAGGGAAAAGCCTCCAGGCTGGGTCGTGTTTAACGAGGTTCTTCACACATCCAAACAGTTCATGAGAGACGTCACTGTGGTAAGTGACAGATGTCAATCATCTCTTTTCTAATTGAAAACTATGTATTTTGTAAAGTCACATCACTTTGTTTCATTCCTTTGATTTGCTAGATTTTCGAGCTTGAATGCCAGCCATTTTAGCTTTAGCAACCAAGATAGTTTACTGAAGCTAAAAAGACTTCAGACTTATAAGTAAAAGCAAAAGAAGGCTTGGGAGAAGCTGAATATTTTGTGTCAAGACTTCACCTCAGACTGTTTGTATGATATACCAAAGCCAATAGTTACCAGTTGGAGCCAAATTTCATTCATAACTTGAAGAATTCTCATGATCCCCTTCTCCCCTTGTCTGCAGATTGACCCAAGTTGGCTGTATGAGTTAGCACCACACTATTATGAATATGGAACGGTAAGTAATTTTTCATTGATATTTTAAAATCAGCAGTCTATGTTTGTAACTGTTTACCTTAAGTCTTTTGACAACAGCTACTGTACACTTCAACAGTAATTATTATCAGAACTCTCCTCCCTTACTTTACATTATGCCGACCTGAGTTTACTCAATTTTGCAAAAAAAGTGAACAAAGGATTCTTTAATATCCCATTTCCTTGCTCACCCTTTCTTATGACATCTGATCTTTCTTCTACAAATGTCTACAGGAAAGAGAACTAGCTGCTAAAAGAGCCAGGCTGGAATGAGGGTTCAAAGGGTCAACATTTCTTCAACTTTCAACAAAGATCTAAGACAACCTTTCAATAGCTATTGACGGGAAGTTGTCAAGAATGGAAGACTAATTTTTTGTGTTATTTTATATTTTTGTAAGAAAAAAAGAGAAGACAAAGTTATGGGTAGGATATATATTTGTTATGAGTTACATGAGATGCCAGCAATCCCAAATTCAACATACTCTTCATTGTTCCTTTTGTGTGACATCGCTCGATACAGGTGCACTGTTGTCAAAATACCGGAGTCGGACGCTGCAATTGGTGTTATTACAGTTTTTGTTAGAGGACAGCAAATATTCTCAACTTCTGAATAAATTATGTATTTTCTCAGGTGGTTATGACATAAATAAGAAACAACATGGTACAATATCTTCAGATCTATATTTATGTAACTGATATAAATATATGATTATAAAAATCCATTTGCTGCTGGCTGTAGTGAAAATCCTGAGGTCCCCTTGGTTTTGTCTTGTCTTGACTTGATCATTCCCATATTTAAGAACCTTTAGTTGACCTGATCATCTTCTCCATCATATCCCACTCCTCCTTGGACACCTGGAAAAATAGGACATAGTTTAGGCCACATCAATTTACTTCCTTGTTTCTTGAATATTTCAAACTGGAGAAATCTGCTAAACAATCAAGTTGTCAAAGCTCTTTGCACCAAAAATGTACATATTGTGAAATGTCCTCACTGACAATGCAATTTCTATGTGACAAATGAAATGAATAAAGAAGTTGATGATTGAAGACAGTAAACGACTCACTCGTCGAAGCTCGTTGAACATCCCTGCTGCAGTTGGAAGCTCTCCTCCATCAAAGGTCACAACCTGCAGAAACATGATCAACACTCAGTTTTTCATAATAATGTACAAACAGACACTGACTGACAAAGTGCAACAGTAAATTTTAAAGTGATTCCGCTGTTCCTTTTTCCCCTCTTTTTCAATCCTTTAGTCTAATTCCTAATAATTGAGTACTCACAACATACATGTACATGAATATAATTTCCGTCTTCTTTGTGCCTGGGTGATGCACTCAGTGTCTAGTCACTGTATGTCATTCAAGAATCCACCATACAAAACTAGTAGTACAGAACTAGGGGTAACACCATGACATACCTCTCCTGACATCCAGCTGGCATAGTCACTGACCATGTAGGCAGCCAGGTTAGAGAACTCTCCCACCTCCCCCAGCCGGCCTGTCGGGATCCGGGACATGAAGGCCTTCTCAAACCGTCCCGATGGGTCCAACCTGCTGAAGGCCCCCTGTGGATACAGGACACATTTTTTCATACAACTATCAACTCTCTACTTCACTCTCGTTATTTTCTTGGATTGGCAAGCCCCAAAACACATGAATGCCTCTCGGTATAATCTGTTAATTTTCTAATTGGTCCAAAATCTGGTCCACTGATTTTTTCAGTTCTTTTTTTTCCAGACAGGTCCAACAAGAAAAAAACAGTTTTGTAACGGTACCCACCCCTACTGTTTTACTGAGGGCTTCTTTTGTTATCATCTACATATAGACAACCTTTGGGAATCTTAAGAATATAAGATCATACATCCGATCACAATGCTAAAGAAGCAAATCCCATATAAAATATCCCTCTACGGTTTTATAGGGAATCAGATGATATCCACTTACCTTGGTTTTGATTGGTCCTGGTGAAATGGCATTAAACCTCATTCCGTATCGGCCCCACTCTGAAGACAGGGACCTGTGTGGTGCAGAGAGTGGAAAGGTACAGACATGTCAACAATGGACTACAGTATCAAACCTACATACCTGCTGTGGTACTGGTAAATTTCAGCACTACTGGTAGCTAAATATTACCAGCACCGCTCAAATTTAGGTAGTATGCAAATGACATGCAAAAGTGCTGTATCCAGTACATACACTAGTGTAGTTTAGGTGCAGGTAGACATCAGAAATTGCACTTACTGTGTGAGTGCCTCCACCCCAGCTTTTGCTGCAGCGCTGGGCACCACAAACCCAGACCCATGCTGTGTGTATGTGGCAAGGATAGACAGGAAAGCTGCTCCTGTAAGGAAGATGGCACCAAACTCCACTTATTTCATAGCTACAGTACAATATGAACAATGTAAAAACCTTGCAATAAAGGATAACAGGGAAACCTGAAGTTACGAGATAAAAGTACATTTCAATCAAGATTTTATCATGGTTATCTAGATATAATTACCTTGGTTAGCTTGTATGAGTCTCTTGCCAACATCCAGTGTGATATAGGCTGTACCATTCAGCACAATGTCTATGATGGTTTTCCAAGCATTCGGGGACAATCTGAATAAAAACAGATGAAAGAAACAACATTTTAGAAAAGCTAGTATTTAAAGATTTCTGTAAGATTTCATATGCCAAGTGCATTGTTATTGATTTTTATTATTGTAAAATCCACCTTTCTGTTGGTGAGATAAAGTTTCCTGCTGCGTTGTTGATGACCACGTGAGGCAGACCGAACTCTGCAACCAGCGCATCAACCGCTGACGTCACCGCTGCAGGGTCTCTTACGTCAGCCTGAAGGGGCAGCACCGCGTTCCCAGTCTGTCCCGAAATCTCGTCTGCTGTCTTCTGCAACACCTCTAGCTTCCTACATGTACCGGCCAAGAAGGAAACAGAAACATATTTTGAGAGACTAACACCCTAGAATGATGATGATCATTTTACTTGAATGGACTCCTACTTTGCCAATGTTGGGGTTATTTGGGGGTTTCATTATGTACTGGTAGTTGTAGAATCTAGAATCAACACACAATAGCAAGCACTTATGGTGTAGTGGTTGCAGTCTGCTGAATGTTGTCTTGTTTGTGTTGGCCTAAAATGTAGTGTATTTTGATGCTGTAATGTTTTTCCTACTTCCCTGAATACAGTCAAACCTGCATTAGTGACCACCTTTGAATAGTGACCACCTGACCATTGCGGCCACATTTTTTCCTTCTCTTGAATTTTTTCCCATTGACCTAAGCATTAAGAAATAGTCTATAGTAGCCACCTGTCCAACGCAGCCATGGCAACACAATTTCCGATCCCGTGGATACAAAAACACTGCATATTGCGGCCATACTGCTGCCATATTCCACCCTGCGCCGAGTTTTAAAAAGTACTATAGTTTGCGAGGATTTGGAGTTCCTTATACTAGTTATACTTATAGGGTCATTTTGGTGGAAGGTACGTTTGTCTTGAATGTTCGAGTGCAAATCTTTGGCGGGGAATTTACCTACATTGCACATGGCAATATCAATCATTTACCGTAGATTGGACTTAGGCAGTGTCAGTTGAATTTTGAGGCGATCGAGACAATGTTACTTGGTAAGGAAGATCAGCAGGTACTGTAATCATGTGTAACTTAGAACTGCTTGCGGTCAGTTGATCAGCATTTTCATTCACCTGTCTATAGTGGCCATATTTCTCTAGTCCTTTGAGTGGCCGCTATAGACAGTTTGACTGTACATGTACCTTCGAACTGCCCTGCGAACAAGATCCCTACTTTACCTACTGGATATAGCGACCTTTGCCCCAAGGGAGGACAATACGGTCGCCATCCCCTTCCCGAGGCCGGTCCCCCCACCGGTGATGAACGCGACCTTCCCGTTAAACGTCCCCGGGGGCAGCATGGGGTTGCAGAGCGCCGGGTAGAACTTGGACACATCGGGACTGTCAGCTGTTCTCTGGGCTGAGGTGGAAAACCTGGCCTGGCACTGTGGGAAGTCTGACAGTTCTTACTTTTGTCTTTAAACAAAGGTACTGCATACACAATTGCCATCAAAACACTCAGCAGGGTCCTTGCACTTTATAGCATGTACATTATTATGGAAGGACAAACCATTTTAATACTTGGATATGCCATCATTTCGGCAAAAAAATTATGAAGTAGGTGAAAGAGACATGTATCATAATACCACTGTCTCAGATGCTCACTAAAGCTACAAAGTCAACTGATGGTGCCAAAATATAAGCATTTGGATTTGATTCACAAGTTGAATAACTAGTAAATACGTCCACGTCCTTGGCTTTTGTTACATGCAAATATAAGCCAAGGGCGTGGACGTTCCATCCTTGGTACATGGAGGGAGGTTCTGTCAACCTATAAACGTGTGATCTTTTTTTTAAATAAAGAAATAAATCAGCGAGTAAAGAACACCATACACACGTTACTCATAGCGCAATCTGTAACATACTGACCTACAGAACACGTACTCGCTCACTTGGATACAGACTGTAGCAACACCGCCCCCCTCCCCCGAAAAAAAATTATAGGCACGTTTAATCTGTAAACTGGTCACTCGCTCAGCAACAAAACTACTTCCCCGAATTATGGATACCCCAACACCCACTCCATGCCCCGTACAGAACTATCAAACCGACCTGGGCAGCTGTAAGGCCCGTAAACCGGCTCCCGAGTCGCACACCACAGTACAAACGAACCGCCATCTTGTTATGTCACAGAGGTCATGACCTTTCACCTACTTACCTGACAAGGAAGAAAACTTTTTTTCTGGGAAGGTTCTGTAGATGGAAATGCATGAAATGTTTCTGTCTGTTCATCTATAGTTTTATTACCTCCATAAAAAATAGGGGTATAGTTTTTGGTCTGTTAGTGTGCGCTCATCCATGGCAACAACCTCTGGACGGATTGTGATGATATTTAACGTAATGTTAACTTTTAATATGTGTTGTGAACTGGAAGTTCAAGGGCAATGTTTTGCCTCCTGTTGGCGGACTTTCATACTGCAGCATGAGTTCCAGTTTTTGTATCTTTGTCATTATTCTTTGGTCCTGAACATGTTGTGGTCTTGTTGCCAGTGTTTCCTGATCTCCAAGTTAACGTTAGTGACTAGGGAGTTGGCTATCAACGTTTCCCAAATACTTACATCTGAATCCTGTCAGCAATAAAGACAATTTCATCTCCAGTACTTTCGATATCAGCTGTTTTTATTTCATATCAGTTACTCTTCCTTTTTGTTTTCTTAATGTTTCCCACTTTCTCTGGAAAAAACACAAACTTCTATCACAATATATAAACTAGAGTTCCACGAACACATACCTTTGCCAAATAAACCAGGTTTGTTATGTAGAATGATGTCTGTAGACAAATGCGTTACTCATTTCATTTTCTTCATAATTATATGCTTGGAGTTGGTTTATAAAATTTTGGCATTGATTATGTAAATTAGATCCCAAGTTACAATTAATTGATATCAAATTGTATCAAGCATAACTTAAGCTATCAGCATACCAAAAATCATGATGATCCTTTGATCCATTCTTGACTTATTCTCTTTCAAAGTCTTTAATTACACCTCTTACTCTCTTCCCTCTTTCTCAGTTACATATGTGACAACTTTGATGAAAGTACTATAATGGAATGCAGTGGATTTATAAACTTTTCCTCATCAATTATGCAAATTAGCTGTTAATTTGCATAATAAGTATCACATTATATAAGTCTTCACTTAGGCTATCTACATGCCAAAAATCATGACGATCCGTCAACACGTTCACATTTTCTCATTATGCAAATGAGAGCATCATTTGCATGATAAATATGTATTGACATTTCTCTCTTTCTCAGCTACATATGTGACAAGTTTTAAAGTCCTATCATGGAACGTAGTGAATTTATAAAATACCCTCATTAATTATGCAAATTAGCTGTTGATTTGCATAATTGGTATCTCATTATGTTTGTCTTCACTTACGCTACCTACATACCAAAAAACATGATGATCCGTCAACATCTTCATATTTCTCATTAATTATGCAAATGAGGCCATCATTTGCATAATTGATATCTATCGACATTTCTCTCCTTCCCAGCTACATATGTGACAAGTTTGAAAGTCCTATCATGGAATGCAGTGGATTTATAAATTTTCCTCATTAATTATGCAAATTAGCTGTTGATTTGCATAATTAGTATACCATTATGTAAGTCATCACTCATTCTATCTACATACCAAACATCATGACGATCCGTCAACACGTTGTAGAGTTACTCTCGTCCAAAGTTTGAAAGGAAACCGGCGCCTGCAGTTCCAAAAAAGCCGCTAGGGGGCCCAAACTCACAGCACTTACTCTCTGCCTCGGGGGCTATCTACCACTCAAAAATCATGATCACAGCATGTCCAGAACAGGAGATATCAAAAATTGAGGTTCTGCTGCAGTACCTTAGCAAGCCGCTAGGGGGCCCATTATCAAACTTGACCTTCGTTTTCCCGACCCCTACCCACCTACCAAATATTATCGGGATTCATCCAAGACTTCTTGAGTTATGCTGTTAACACACACACAGACACACACACAGACACACAGACTCACAAGCCCAAAACATAACCTTAGCCATTCTGGCAAAGGTAACAAACACGTGAAGCTCATATTTTGCCATTCTACCATACAATAGTCCTAGGCAATACACAAAACATACTATGTAGTATACTACACAATACTAGTATTCAAGTTCATTGTCTGATACTATGCTACTGATTTGTGCCCAGTAGATGGATCAATCTATACAAAACATGGAATGAAAAACAACAGCTTTTATTGGGAGATCTCTACCAACCAAAAATGTTCCTTTTTCAAATATCGAGATGCAGATCTAACAGCTTCTACATCTCTGGAAAATTCGCAGTCCTAAGTTACAAGATTTCCTCTGAATACATATATAAGTACCGGTACTTCATACTGTAACTGTATGTAGCTTCTGTCCTTTTCATCACTGCCAGTGGAAGATAAGCTTTACAGTTCGGTTAATCATCATCAAACTTTTTTTAAGTATAGGAATACACTTCCATTCCGAGCTCATATGTACAAATGTACAAATAAACATACCGAGATAGTTAATTTGTACATTTCTCAACAAGCTGAAATACAAGGATAAGGTCACTCAGATTAAATGGGACAAATGAGTGAAGAGGAAAATTAAATGAATCCACTTCTGTCACATGATTTTATACACAAGACTTCAGCAACGTGTAGTCATTCCCTGACAAAGACTGGATTTGAATACTAATATATGAAGATATGGGTGCTAGTAAGTCAATTCTTGCAAGTGTTGGCTCTGAACATAACTCTCTCATCACAGATGAACTTCCATGTGATTGGACAATGACATTTATTTAGGAGGGTTTTAGGTAGCTCCTGTCTCCGTCCGGGTACCTCTGTCGGAATCGGTCAACCATCTCAGGGTCCACCAAGTGTACTCCGTCCAGCTGGTTACCGAGGGTTACCCTGGAAAACATGGATGATGGTTAGACAATGCAAGTAAACATTTTTTGTTACAGATTGCATGATGATGATATTAGTGGCCTATATTGGTAAGGATATTTGACTCTCCCCACCCAGATACCAAACAGCATCTTAATACATTCACCTGTTCTTAAGTTATGCTGACCACAAACATCTGGGAACACAAACAAGTAAGCAAACACACAAAGAGACACACACACACAAACAGACATGCCAAAAACTACGGTAAATGCAGAAACTTTGCGATTATCGCTTCACTGTGAACTCAAAGCCACCACAAACGTTTCCATTCTGCTGGCAACACACATGGGGCAAACACTCATCTTCATGTTACCATGAGCTTAAGTCCCCGCAAACTTAAATGCATTTACAGTATACCTCCATTTTTCATGGAGGTTATGAGAATAGGAGTTGGCATTCATGATTCATGTGCATTGACCAAAAATAGGGCCAAAGTAACAAAAGGTAAAGTTGTACATCTGTACTAACCAGTTTGGCTGAACATTGTGCATCCTGCCAAACAGCTCAATCTTCCTGCGACCGGGGGCGAGGCGCTCAATGATGCCGTACACTTCATCAGGCTTGTGGCTGGTCTCACGTACCTGTTCAGCAACACAACAAGTGTTACTGAGTACCGGTAATGTTTTTTTTTTAAAACAATTTGTATGGCAGCCTTAAAAAGGCATCTTCTAACAAGAAACACCTGTTCCACCATACCTTCAACTGTATTTTGGAGAATCGTAATAAAAAAAATAAAAAAAAATTGTTGTGCAGTGTACACTGATTATCTGTAAATTGTTTTTATCCTTCAATTCTCTAAAAGTACCATGCTAAACTTTCTTCCAACACAAAAGTACACAGGGATCAAATTCGTCACCTTCTTCAGGATTAAAACTGGATACAATTCAGGTTCATCAGTATTGATCTTGAAGAAGGCAACAGTGGTCATTGAAAATTCAATCTGTGTATACCTTTGTATTGGAAGAAAGTTTAGCATTGTACTGTATACTATGATTACTACCAACACAGATGAGCTTCTATGATAAGTTTTGTTGATTCTTGATCTTGAGTAAATTCAAGATCCTGACAACTTCCTCAACCTGCTCACAGCTTTATATTGTGTCAAACTCTAGAAATAACTTAGTGAGGCTAGCTTCCTTACCTCAGCA
This sequence comes from Branchiostoma floridae, assembly GCF_000003815.2. Lineage (NCBI taxonomy): Eukaryota > Metazoa > Chordata > Leptocardii > Amphioxiformes > Branchiostomatidae > Branchiostoma > Branchiostoma floridae. The sequence goes on along the minus strand of NC_049984.1, from coordinate 18,477,558 downwards.
ACAATGACATCAGCATCCAGTCCTCTGTTGGTCCAGAATGGGGTGCCTTTTGCCCCAACCTGCCAGTAAACAAAAAGAAGAAAGATCAACAGAAAAACAAAGCCCAAGGTGCCAAATTAGTGCCAATTAATGCTGGCACAATTTCATAGTGAGTTTAGGGTGTGGTCACATGGTGAATCCACATTAATTTTCATGTGATAGAATGTGTCATTAAAAATGCAGCTTTCTGGAGATGGAAAAAGTGATTATAGATCCTTGTGAACAGTTGTTTTTGTCATAGCCTTACTGTAAGTGCTAAGAGAGCATTGTGGGACAAATGTGACTGCCCCTTCAGCCTTCTTTTATAAGTAAGATTTTCCTAGTGTAACGGAAAGTATTGATGGAGCGCTGGAGCGTAGCAAACTTGTATGTTATCTCGAATGGGGTTCTAGAACCAACAGAACTTAACCTGTGTCTTCTTGAAATAAAAATGTAGTTACGTTCTGGCTGTCCTAAAATTCATATGTGTGTCTTCATGTCTCCATTTGGTCTTATGTTATCGTAACATTGTACTGTCTTGTACTCACCAGGCAGTGTTCCTTGCCGTGGTTGAGCCAGTGCCCGGTGCGGCCTGTCCGGATGATCCGCTGCAGCTGGTTAGTCTTAACCCAAATCAGCTCATCCACCCTCTCATACCTGTGGTTGGGCAGATAGCAAGACAAACTGTATGTGTTCCTCTTCCTATTGAAGCGACCGCTATCGTTGTATTAAGATCATTCTGTCACTTCTGTACATAGATTCATCAGAATGGCAGTTCAATTGGCCGTACAATCCACCATACAATGAGTCCATTCCTTCTACCTTAAAACTCATGACTGGTGTGAAAAATTATAGTACACTGGTGAATCAGTACAATCAGTACTTACCCCCAAAGTTTGAGACACTCCCGTCCCAGTTCCATGGCCCTGTAACGGTAACAGAAGGGACGCTTTAGTGTCACTTACATCAAGGTATATGTAGACACATAGATTAACTAGTAAGGCCTAAATGTTGTGTTTCCTGTTTCCCTACCTACTCTGGAAAATAAAAGATAACCCCTACCTACCGACCCTAGCTTTTTAAGGACTGAAAAAGGAAACACAACATTTTTTTCCAAGGCCTAAGAAGATTAAATAAGAAGAAATATGAGAATTATTTTATACTTCAAAAAAAAGTTCCAATCTCACCTGCCAGTGACCCAAAGGAAGATGTAACCCTCATCCTGAATGGCTGAAACATTCAGGGTCCTCATCTCATCATCTGTCATGGTGCCGTAGGGCAAGTCCATGTGGATGTCCCAGGGGGGGTCAGCCATTACCACCGAAAACTTCCCCAAAACCTCCATGTCAATGCGGCGGATATCGCACTGGACCCACTGTTTTGATAGAGAAAAACATGCTAACAATTTGATCCAACATGAGAAATCTGATACTTTGCATTGGTATTGTTACTTATTTGAAAACTGGGCTTCAGTAAAAATATCAGAAAAATGGCATGATTTACCTGTGATGGATACAGGATATGTGCTGAGTTCTTGGGCTTGACAGCCTTTGCTAGAGCAACTTTTTGCTCCTGGTCCAGTTTAGCATCTCCCTCTGGGAACTCTATCTCATAGTGGACATACTGGAGGGTGAAATACATGATACATATATTTATCAACACAGATCACTCTGAAGTTTTCGCAAATTAATCATTGTTCTGTAAACATTAAGGTACACTGCAAGACCGATACACAAAATGGTTGACAATAAAAAATGTGATCTTAACTCACATAACACCAGGTTGGATGTGTACACTTCAAGACTTCTTCTGGGTTAGAAAAACTGACAAGGAGTAGTTACCTTGCATGTGTCCATGTGGAAACATGTATTGAGGAAGGAACAGTCCCCAAGAGATTCTGAAAACATACAATTATCAAAATTTATGATCTTTCTTATTATATCTAATAAATCATAAATCAATTTGATTTTGGATTTCAAAAGAAAATCCTGAATGGGAAGATTATGTCTTACGAAATCAACCAGTGATAGCAAAATACATAACTACAAACACATTTTGTCCAGTCAGAACAGATCTAGAGAACTTACCATCAGTGTGGTCCTTGATGATTTTCTTGAAATGGAGCTGAGGACAAAAAGTAAAACAGGTTCAGGTTCAGTTCAATAAAACAAGAGATATTTATAAATAAGCACACTATGAATTTTGTACCCTTTTTATAATTTCTACATTATCAAATCTATTGTCAGTTTGAAAGATAGTAAAAGATATCAATATATATAAGCTGAACTACTGTAGTTTTCATATACCTTGTTGCAGGCATGGTTTGCCCTTCTTTCCTTTCTGCACTCCTCCTTTGTGCCGTGTGGACAGAACTCCTGTACCTGCGCACCTACAGAAGGCAAAAACATCTGCTTATTGTAGGGTTATTCAATTTTGCATGGGAGCTTATGAGAAACATTCTTTTGAAACACAAACGTGTTGTTTGATTGATGTGTATTGTGTGGGTGCATTATATGTTTGCATTGTGTAGTATGTGTATTGTGTGCGTGCATTGTGTATATGTATTGTGTTTGTGTATTGTGTATCATAACCACATTTGACATTAATTTGATGATTATAACGTACCTCCTTGTGACTTGAACTTTTCGACCAATGACTGCTCCTGAAAGATGGACAATATTCAGTGTTAGTTTATCTATTTCACTACGAAGACAAACTTTGGGCAGTTTTTGATGTGTCCTTGGGGAAAATCCCAAAACATAATAGTGATGAATAGCAAAATACAGCATTAGGAAATTGATGTAAAATCAACTCTTATTTTCATCTTTAGAAAACAAGTCTCCAAACAAAGAGGGTAGCTTACCTTTGCAGTGGGCTTACTTAGAAGATCGAATATCTCTTCTCCCATCTCTTTTGTCTAAATGAGCAACAAAAACAAACCAGTGAATGTTGCATACATGCTGGAAGATAGCACTGGTAACTAAACAGAAAGTACTGGTAAGAAACTTCTATCACTGTCACTGTATGTATGTATGTGACAAAATTCATGTGAGGATTGTTAAGTCATACTTTTGGAATAACTTATGAATAAACTGAATTACTAAAGCATATAGAGATTGAAACAATCCCAATGCCTACATAATGATATCTTATAAAATATGCTTCAGATACTCATACACATGTAAGTAAGTTCATTGTGTGTATGTGTGTATGTAAACAGAAAGAAGAGTTTGTACCTCTTGTTCCTTTATGGTTGGCATAGACAGGAGGCTCTGGAATATACAGACAACAAAAATGACACGAGGTAATATTTCAAACTAGAAAAATGGTGCCCTAAACATTGCAACATACTATCTACATAGAATCAAAATACAGGTCAAGTTACCAATAGTTGCTTGTAACTCACCTCGATACTGTCATCGCCCAAGTCTTCCTTCTTCTTACTCACTGTTTTGGTCACACGCTCCTCTGGTGCAGGGGAATCTCTGCAACATTTATTACAATTATAATTTCTAATTCTACTCAGAAATTCAATTTTATTCAATTACAGTATGCTAACGATGTTACTAGTACTGTAAATGCAGACATTTTCACGATGGTTTTATGTTTTTGCTTGGCCAATTCACCATGAACTTAAAACCACCACAAACATTTTTCCATGGCAGTAATTATAAGACACTGCAGTGCATGGTATTACCGCGGACTAAATACCGCCGTAAACAGTTCTTTTTCCTACTACCACGAAATCCCCGCGAATTTAAATGCATTTACATTTATGCATTGATGTCAAAAGCAGAAATGCCATATACTAGCTTTAAGTTGGGAACACTCACGTTTCTCTTTTTCTCTTCACACCAACACCTGATTTTTCTGAGACCTCCGCCCCCGACTGTAGCAGCTCATTACACATGGCTTTCAGCTGTGGTGGTGGCACATAGATTAAACAGGAGTCAGAATCTTTGCCATACAAAACTTGTCAAAATGAGACTATCTACCATCAAACAGCAATGGAGGACATGGCCTGAACTGCTTCATAGCTATCAATGGTTGGAGGAAAATTGGGCACGGAAAGATTTTAGATAGAACAGTGCATTAGGGTCTGCATCACAATGGCACAAGCTATATGGTATATTTAGTCAAGTCCATAGAGCGAGCTAAATTAGTTAAAGTCCTTCCTGCACCAGGTCACAGGGTGGCTCCCATCTCAAATTCGATAGCCCTTGGGCCACACAACTTTTGTGCAATCACAACAGCAGTGGGCTAGTTGACTGGTAGTGGTGTGTACGTATTCAACTACCATATCGTCTTCCAAATGCTGTGTGCTAAGCAGAGAAAGCAGTATGTACCATTTTTAAAGGCCTTGGTATGACTCACGCTAATTTAAAACATTCTTTTCACTTGATCATTGCACTGGTAATTAGATATACTACATTGTAAATACATTCTCATTTCAGTTAAAAGAATCTCTGACCTTGGAATGGTCCAGTTCTGTCACAACTATGCAAGATGTCCCAGCATCTGTTACACTGCTTTTTATCCTGAAATAAAGAAGAAAAAAAGTGAATTACAATCAAAAGTTAGCCTGACAAAAAAGGCAAGTCATAATATAGCAAAGAAATACAATTATACATGTATAGTATTGCAGTGAACTCTAAAGTTGCAAGGTTCTAACAAGACATACACTATCAACTCCTGTGCTGCAAATTTCTGTAGTAGGCTCTCCACACATGCTTGTGAAACATCCTTCTCTAGATCCTAAGGAATGAACCAGAGAAGAAAAAACAAGTCAAAACACATCCTACAACTGTGAACAATGCATGGGCGAATGAGGTTGATGAAACTTCAATGAATGTCCCAGCTTTATACTCTCCGAGCAGAGGTTGGTGGGGGCAGATTGTGACCTTAATGCCCCCTATCTGTCCGCTGGGGGGAGTGCAGACAGAAAACAGGGCATATACACTAATACAGCCTTTACAGGGCATATTCAGACTTACATCGAATACTAGTATCCTGGCCACAGGATTAAGCAATGGCATTGTGCTTTATAGGCATACACTGTAATCCGACATAGTGCACACAATATCAAATGAAAAGCCTGTATGATAAGAATGCCACCATTTTCCCTGCTAACTTTTGCTTCGTTAGAGAATACCAGCCTGTACCTTTGCCACCCTGCCCTGTAGAATGCTGGAATCTGTGGGTATGGTCATGTCCTGGTCGTTCAGACAGGCCAGCAGCTTTTTCTCCACATCAGGGTCGATGTTGGTGACGTCCTCTGCCTTGGGGGTTGGTGCTGGCGGCTGTGGGGTGGGGCTGCTGCTCCGGGAGCTGGGCTTGGAGTCACTACTGGGCCCTGCCACCAGGCCCTCTGGTCAAACATACAGACATGGGGGGATCGTATCATCATCATGGACAACTTATCATGATTTTTTTTATTACGCTACTGGGCCCTGCCACCAGGCCCTCTGGTAAAACATACAGACGTGGGGGGATCGTATCATCATCATGGACAACTTATTATGACTTTTTTAAAATTACGTTATCGCCAAACAGTTTTGATGTGTATCAGTATCACTACATCAGTTCACACTTAATCATATTTTTTCCTATGAAAGGTGAGTGCTCGAAACTTCAGTGATAAGTTTAAAGGCGCCCAGAGCAGTTTTTAGTGCATTAAAATTGGGGATATTCTGGATGAGACAATCGGTACGGTATTGACATTCACTTCACCATTCTAGCACATTTGTGTCATTATTTCGTACTTTCAGCGTTTAAAAGGATGCACAAACATGCCGCAAACGGACCCCTTTGATTTATTATATCCTACAATAAATCAGCACAGGATCGAGCCACTAACGGTTTCCCGTCGGTACTTTTCGGAGATTTTTCGAACACATGAGGTCACCGAGAAAATTGAATCTGATTCGCCCGTTCGCAAATTGAAACTTTATTCGAACAAGTGACGACATCTCCGGAAGCGTTCGGGATTCATCGGTCATGTTCGCGTGCGTTCCACAAATTTGAAATAATGGCACGTGCAGCGCTCAGATTTTTAATGACTTCTCACCAATCAACGACGTATCATCTTTGCTCAATAAAGGTCGATATGCAATAAGATAGTGTTATTCAAGCTTACTGTGTGTAAAAATGACTTGAAAATTGAATTTGAAAAGACTAAAAAAACTGCTCTGGGCGCCTTTAACGTTACATCTTACCTCACAGAAAATTATGACTGGGCAGTCACAGGGCACAAATGATTTAGATGCAGTATATCTCACCATTCGAGTTAAAGAGTGGGTCTAAAGGAACCATTTATGTATGATAGCCCATTTATGGTTGTTGCTACATGACTTATAATAACGTTATTAACAGTAGACATTTTGATCTAGAGATGGCAATGGATCTGACAAAATTCTACTAACGAGATGGGGGGGGGGGGGCATCCAGCTACATCATCATCAGTAGTTTTAGTTCAGCTACCACTATTTATTGCAATTACACAATACCACCGTCAATCTCACTAACACAGCAAAATATAGCTACTGCATACATACATACAGGAAGACGTCGGTGCTTATGTTCTTGTCTAAAAACGAAATACATTTTTATACGTTTGGCTTTCAATTTCAGTCTCACCGATATCCAGACCGAGTCCCTGTCGCCTGCGGCGCTGTAGCCGCTCCCTGAGACTCTCCTGGCTCTTCCTGTGAGCTTGGATACTGCTCCATGTATCTGACATGCTGTCTGAGTGTCAACTCACGGCTTAGAATCAGTCTGTTGGGGGTGAAAAATGAACAAATCTATCGCTCCTTTTTCGACTTTTCACATGCAAGCCGCCATTTTGATTTAGACTGTTCCACTGTCGGGGGAGGGAGGTACTAGGTGCGCTAGCTGTGGTTTGATAACGTTTCACTTTCAGCTTTTGCCTAACTCATCGACCAAAGGGTCCTTGGATTTTTCATGGACGTTAACTTGCATAGAATTTATATTACGTCCCTGGATTTATTTGGCTATATCACAACACAGTTTTGTTCATACTTGTTAGGTTTACAAATAATGCTATTAATAGCAGGGAATTACTGAAGACAGGTTACTAAACGTTCGTAGTCTATAGCTATCTCATATAGTACCTACATGTAACGACTTCCTTATTGTTACCGACAATAATTTGGATACAGGGGTTGACAGCCCCTGGCTAATTGAAGTCACAAATAGCAACATAATCATGATAATGAGCTTCTGGGGGTCACAATTTTGTTTCCAGGTCGTCTTGGCAGCTTCCATAATTGTTTTACTACATTTTTCTGCACTTCTTTCTAGGTATAGCACTTGGACCATAATGGCCCACCTGGCACAAATCTTCACAATAGGACTAAGTGTCGATGCATACTTACACAGCATTTAACAGGCAGAGGAAACATTACTGGCCATACATGTTTCTTTTAGGAAGTGCCATTTCCCAACATGTTTCTAACATGGGTTCCACATGTGGCTGTCAATGTTTGAATAAGTCAGATGGTAATGGGTATTGATCATAACTGGAGAATGTATAGGTACAATTACAAAACCAGGGGCATCTAGGTGATCTCAGTAAGGTGTAACGTTACCTTGCATTTATGATAGATCAACTTATACTACTTCATAAGTCTGTTCTATTCTGGGCACAGCAAGGAAAATACACAAACATAAAACCAACAAAGATCAACATTTCAAATCAAACAATCTTTATTGCTTCCAGAAACTACACTCGGTTCAGCATACATAGAATACAGAATCCAAGATTGTTGTGTTGTTATACTACTAGGTTCTGAGGTTAAATACAGACGTACAGGCACTTTTACCTGATCTACAGGGAAAGGAACCAGGGCTTACATCAACTGGTGCTTTTTTTCCTTCAAAATGTGTACTTTTCTACTGGCCAATAGTGTATATTCTGTAAATGTGCTTCAAATTTTTCCAATGTGAGCTGCTAATACCGATGAAAACCCTGGTTACAAAATACTACTGACAAAAAAAATTGTGACCGGTACAAAATCAAGTGATGCACTTTTATCACAAAATCAAGTGATTCACCTTAAGAGAAATAACTGGCACGGATTGACCACAGACACAGTAATACTTCATAACAAAACTGAAGACATGAACATTGGAACCACTTCCTTTATCTTAATTTCTGTCAACAGTTTCTCAATCCACAATTTACATTGCACTCTCTGAAGTGTGTCAAATACACTTCGGAACATCCGCGATCGGAACATCCGCGATCAGTACAACATACATAGGACAAAAACCATAGTATACAAAATAAAGTTTGGCTTTCTGTTTAATATACATCAGTCTCCACGCTATGGAGAACTTTTACTCGTAGTTGTTTCTCTTCTATTTACAATAAATACATCAAACTTCTTAAGTCCACCACAAAAATAGACCACTGTCACAACAACTGACACGGCATTCATTGGTATGTATATACAAATGGGGTGTCTAATGCTACTTATGTAGCATGACTACGGCATCAATTGTATTTACATGGGGTGTTACTTGGTAGGTTTTAGAACATCTCGTCCTAGCGCACAAAATCACGCAGGCTAGTGTTTTTAATACTTCATAAGACTATGAACCAACACTAGAATAATATTTGATATACAGCAGATGAATTAACGGATATAGACCATCTGTTTATGTACAACAACATAACAGAAGCCATGCTTTTAAAGAGTGCTACATAATAGGTGCTTTCTTCTGAGCTGGCCACTGCTGGGCTCCTGTCTTCTTCCGAGACACCTCTGCCACTAATTCTTCATGAGAACTTCAGTCACTGTGGAGGAATAAAAGAAAACATCACATACCATGGCAGCACAAGGGAGATATTATACTGGTTATACAGGTTAGGTGTGACAGTATACTGCTTATACAGGTTAGGTGTGACAGGTCAACAAAGGGCAGTTAGACCAGCTATTGAGATACAGACAGCAACTACTAGTATATGAAGTGCCAATTTTGACATGAGAATTTCTATCTACCAATAGAAATTAGAAGCAACTAAACAGCCAAACATTCTAAAGTTGTGATGGTGACGCAACAAACTTCTAAACTACGTTGTGTGCAAGTGAAAACATGACTGATTACAAATTCTAAAATATTTTCCATGAAATACAAACATAATGTGAATACAGAAATAGTCTGCTAGTTAGACTTAGAGCATATTATTAATTCCTATCTGAAGAAAATTTCTTTCCTGCACCTACTAAAGCTCAACATGAATGGAAGGCACCCGTGGGCAGAACAAGTGTTAGTGACACACAATGAAGACACTAAATTACAAGGACATAACACATACTTCTGTGCCTGACACAACATGACATCTACATGTACTAGTCACCATGCTACATGATATGGAATGGAATTCATACTAGTCTGCACCTATTCACCTGTGGTACCACCAAGTATATCTAAAATATTGAGGATTTGCATACTACAACATAGATCAGGGCTGCAATATGTGCCATTGTCATACAAAGTGCCACAGTGAGTATAATCTTAGCACACTAAAGACAAGGAACACATTTTTGTACCATCTTCTATTGTGTATCCGGGCTGAATGGATTGAGACAATGCAGTGTCATCTACTGTTTGTAACGCTGAGATGATGTCGTGGAGTCTGGTCTCCTCGTCCTGGGGTTGTTGCTGCTGAGGATCCACTATCGGGGCTGGAGGGAGAAGCAAGTGGTGAGTAAACCACACCTGGCGACAGGGATTGTCTGCAGCAGTACAAGGTGAACCCCCCAAAAACATGTACCCAAACAACATGTGAGAACTACAACACTTGTATGGCTGCATTCTAACCTCTGTCATAAGTAAGCATGCTCCCAGTAGTCAGTTGATCAAACAAACTAAAAAAATTTGGTTGCTAACAGCTTTTAATCCATTGCTATCCACTGTGGTTATGGGCCGTGAGTGAGTTTTTGATTTTGAACTTCAGTAAAATGCTTTACTATTGTCTACACTTACAAAAAAAGAGGCTAAAGAACCTGGGAGCATCCCATAACTAAATAACATCACAAATTAGACAAGGTCAGAGAAATGTCTGCCTGTAAAGAAGCAAAGTATGGTCATTATGAATACATTTTCCCGAATCAGCTTACAATGCTACAAATACTATGAATATGATAATGTTGGATAGCCCCCTATTGTTGTGACCCTGAAACTTGACAAAAGCTGATCAAATCATGCTTAGGTACAATTGCTCAACTAAAATGGTTTTGATTAAATGGGAAGAAATTGTTGATTAGAGTCAAGTATTACTATAACAAATTTTGCAGATGTCATCAGAGTCTTGCTGCTATGAAATGCACAAAATGGCGGTAATATCTGAAGACCAGTGGCTTTATCTAACTTGTAAAATACGAAATGGGAACATTGAGAGCAGAAAGTTGGCTGCAACTCAAGATTTCTTCAAAACATTTGAGTTAGTAGGAAAGAAATCTAGATCAGGTATCAAGTATAAAATCACTAGTTGTCAGCTGGTTCTACATCTTACACCTTGTGCTGTAACATTCCCACAACTCAACCTTTAGGAATAAGAGCCTATATTCATTAGGCAGTTCATTTCTGTCTACAGCAATGTTTTAAAACCTAACAATCCTATTATCCCGATACCCCGCCACTCTTTCTATCTTCTTTAAGCTACAGGTACATAACGCCCTTGTCTTTCGTGTGTTGTGGGTAAACTCACCTAGAAAAAAGTCACAATGCCACTGCCAGTTTTCTGCTGTGGCGGCAACCATCGGGCTTGAATTACGGTAGTCACGAGACAACTCACCCAGATCGAAGAGCCCCTGTGCAGTCTGCTGGGCTGTGTCCTCTGCGTTAGCTGGGGGCAGGAGCATGGTCACGTCCTCTTGGTTCAGCCCAGAATGGGTCACCACGCTGCCGATCGGAGCCCCGGCCACGGGGAGGGGCGTGTTGGTAGGCTCACGAACAGCTTGCTCGGCCATGGCTGCCAAGAGGAATATCAAGTTTAGCATCTTTGCATGAGATGATATAACTTACATATGTTAGTTGATAACTACGTTAGCTTTAACAGACATTTTGGACTTGAAATGCTCAGAGTAGAGAAAAGAAGTTTGCTTACCTCGGAGCTGTTGCTCAAAGGAGCAGGACTCAGGCTGCTGAAGGCCTGTTTCAGTTTTGAGCGGCAGAACAGCTGTGGAGAGGTGGGAAAGCACATATTAGACAGTGGTCACAACTGGGTGTCTGTGTGGAGTGTGTTTAGTGAATGCCTGCGCAGCCCTCTACCACCAGCCCACCTCTGCATGGGCATTACATAACCTCACGTTAGCCCTACATCTGGGTCAAACGTATGGCTCACATGCAACATACATACAGGTATGCAGTATGGCTCTATCCTGTTTTCTCTTTTCTTCTCATTGTTCTTGTACAACTCAAAAGGACTTGCTCTTGTGGAAACGTAAAACAAGGCATTCCCAGAACAGCAGTCCTCATGCTTGTAGGAAATTATAAAAAAATCAAAAGGGTTCCTAATCATATACACCAAAAATGGAATCCGCCTCATGCAAGCAGTAATGGGCCACGACGGAAGACTACATAAACTCTGTGTCAGTGTAGAAACATGCAGAATCGCTTCCCCCACGAACGCGCCGATCGTAACTCCCACAGCAAGCTGGAAAACAAAGGGTGAGGTGCAACCTGGTGCAAAGTAAATGGGGGCAGCAGCATTCCGTTCCCTGAAATGTAAGTGTGGTGAGGTGCAGGGAACCTTGTTTGACGAACTGTAAGGAGAGAAACAAACCAACTACTACTTATTTCCCTCCCAGCCACAAATCCCCCCTTACAACCAAAAACCTGTCACATCTTTTGCACACAGCGGCCCACATGAAATTTCTACGAGTGTTAGTGCGGCAAGCAGGATGAGGTATCTGAAAATGTCCTTACAGTTCATTAAACAAGATTTCAAGTGCATGTTAAAACAACACTCCTGCATCTACTATCAGTACTGGAAAAAAGTAAAGGTCTACATGGAATTTTGGACTTGCATTTCATCTCAATCTTTTCACTTGCATACTTGAACAATCATTTGTACTTTTTTTTGCAAGGCAATTTTTTTTTCTTGTTGTTCTGAGGATGAGACCTTAAAAGAAACTAGTGCCTTACATCATAGCCAAAGGGAAGTCAAATCAAAATCAAACCAGAATCATTCCAGAGGAAAGGAATTACCTCAAAATGAAGCAAACTAAATGTATCGACTATCCCACACTGATCCTCACTACAGTGTGAAATCTTTCCCAGGTGATACGACAAGTAGAGCAAGTGTCACTGTCTCCCGAAGAGCTGCCATTACAATAGAACTTCTTGCTTGACCTAGCTGAAAGAGAAACAGAGGGCTGCTGCGCTGCTAGGTTCCCCATACACACGGTCATCGTCTTCTTGCGCCAACACAGCCCCTTCAACCTACAAAACAGCACCCAATGGCGGCGGGAAGTGACACTTGCCCACAGAATCAGCCTGGAAAGGATTTCCCCGTGCCTCCATTGTATAAGTCTACTGGCCTGGGTCATATGACCTTAGCTAGACCTGGCTAACATTATCGGGGGACTACACCTTCAAACACGAAGGCAAAAAATGTTCCTCGCTCGCTAAGCTGTCATGACATGTATGTATATAACAGCAATACAAGGAAGGCACCGGTACTGTAGTGACTCAATAAGGAAAAAATGAAACACTAACTGTTCACCCGCTTTTACGTGTTTACCGACACACGAGGGTTAACAGGAACGTTTCCCCTGTTAACGTGTCTACGAACGTCTGAGTGACATGAGACCTCGTTGGTAGTCTATGGAGAAAGGGAACAGGTGATGAACTGAACCCACCCCACACATGCAAAAACCCTGGGGCCCGCCATTTCCCTCCCTCAAGTCCCCTGGGTTAGACTTAGAACAAGCCAAAAGGCATGGGACAGAACAATGAACATGTGGGGCCCCAATGGCATGGCACTGGAGCAGTTTTTTCTTTGTAGACTCACAAGGTGAAAGAAAGCACTTCATTTTCAGAACCATGTGATATCTAGGTAAGCTGTGTCTTTTTCAATAACTTTTTGGAGTATTTCATTTTGTAGATGCTTGTCAGATCAGCCGAGAAAATATGTCTGAAACACAGTTTTTGCTGAATCTGGATGTAATACAACCTTTTTCATTGTAAATTTTCTGCTCTGGTATTTCTCATGTTGATAAGTTTTTAAAATTGGAATTTCTTTTGTAGCTGCTTTCCAAGCAGGTAGAAGTTTTGCCAGTATCAAACTCAAATGCTGGTGCCAGAAAGGTAAAAAGGAAACTGCGATCTCGACCATTGTTCGTGACCCCACTACGTGCTCGTAGGTTAGGTTTGCAAAACAAATTCCTCCGCATGCCATGCCATGAACATTGGAAACAACATGGTCACAAGAAAGGTGAACATGCAAGTTTGGTTGCAGCTCAGTTCAGCTGCATTTTAGTTTGTACACATCACATTATCTTTTCTCTATTAGTCTATTTAAGTCTCTTTTCATTTAGATATAAGTAACACTGTCAAATTTTGATAGATATGATAAATAATGCTGTCAGATTTTGGTAGATATGGCAAAAATGTATTAAATTCCCGCAAGTTCACCTTCCTTAGAACATGCAACAATGCTGGGCAGGTATGTTACAACATGCATGCCCATATCAACAATAGACACAAATGAATGGACTCCACAACAAGTGGAGCAAAGAGTTAACATTTTACCACAAGAATGGGATATGTTCTTTTTTAGAAAAATTAACTATTTTGAATGGAATAAGAATGGCATCTTAGCTAGTGCTTGAAAGAGTCCATTCATTTGTGATACAGGACAAATGACATGAAATGCATTCTGTTTAGGTGTCTTCTACTGGATGGGGAAATAACTGATTTCTACAACTATCTCATCAGGAATGATTTGTACTTTTGTTTTGTTGGGTATTCCATGAAACATGGAGTTTCCCTTACAGAGACATCTCTGTTCAACAAGACCAGGAATTGACATTGATTACTCATTAATTTGGCACAAGTTGCAGGAAAGAAAAGCTTCCTGTAACTTTCCCCCATAGTCACCCACAAAGTGGATGGTATTTCCAGTTCTGAGGCTTCTTGTCCCTTCCCCTTTGTCTATAACATCCCTACAAATAGTGTGAGGAAATGGGACAAACAAAACTGCATCTATGCAGCCAGGTAGAAAAAAATTATCCATCGGAAAACAGTACAGTCGGACCACACCAATTTGATTTCCTGTTCTTCAGGGTTGGCATATTTTGTAACTAAATCCCAACCATTGTTTAACTTGATACAAAGTACTAATAAAGGTTGAATGCAAAAAGCTTTTTCACCAAATTAACAATTTCAGCCTAAGTAGGCATTTTGAAAACAAATTTGAAAGTTTATATGCATCTAGTTTACAGAATTTTATGAATCACATGTACAGGGCCAAACTGTTGACAATAGACCAACTTTATGGACCTGATAAACAAATACCTTGTTTAGCAAGAGGTAATGACAGAAAAACGGAACAAATTGCTTGCCGATTTGTAAACTACCTGATGAACAAGTGATCAAAACTGGTGCACCCCTTTTCGAAGCCTTTCCAGAAATGGAATACCAGGGACCAGAGGGTTGGTTCATCCCCAAAATGTAGAAGACACCTCAATGTTGTGGAAAACCCTCCACCGCCAGCTCCTTCAAAACTGTCCCCAAGGCATCCCACAGTCAAGGTACCAACAGAGATTCCTCAAACGACAATGAATCTCCTTTATACACAACATTTCAGATGCTGGAATCGTTCTTGTACTCTTTAATAATAAATATCACCAATGTGTTTAGGCCCCTCAGGGGGAAAAAAAAGAAAAGAGCTTGCTCAAGACTCATCTGTTTCTGAAATGTCACAACAGCAACAAGTGTCTGATCAAAACTGGCGTGAAAACAAGAGTTTTGAGGCAAGAGGTCCAAAAGGGTAGGATATTAAATATAAAATCGAAAAAGAACTTAATGATAACTGTGTTAATGACATAATTAGTGAACAAATAGTGATCAGTTTGGGAGATGAGTCTTGAGCCACTGGTGTCATTTCTCTGGAACATGCCAAACTCTTTCAATCGGAACCAAGACACCAGCGAACAGAGAATGTATCTTGTCTGTGGGTGGGCGCAAGGGGAGACAAAAACCTGCGTAGACATGGAAATGAGGTTACCAGGTGGCTTCACGGTTGGCAGGGGCGTGTAGCTGAAAGTGTGGGGCTCGCTGGTCTTGCCACCAGCACACACCACAACCTGAACAGCCACTGCCTCTTTCACATCCTCCGTTTGGTACGGTGGAACGGTACAGATCAGATGTGTCTGGAAAAGAGAAAAGGACAGCATATTCATTTACTGTTTTGGCTCAAAAAGCAATGAAACAGGGATGGTGAAAGACACTGGGGATTTTGGAAAATCTAAGCAACTTTCCTGAGCAGTACATCTTGACACTGGATTCATGTAGATTTATAATCTGAACATGCTTCTTCCAAAATCATGGTTCTGTTATAACTTGTTTTGAAGTTCATTTTGCATGACCAGTGTTACATGTACAATCCAATGCACCATCTGGTTCAAATGTATTCCCATATTTCAAGCTCCATTACTCTAATGGGTAGGGTAAGTGTAATTCCCTTTTGTTACAGCAGGACAGCTCACGAAATGGATGTCCCCTTTATCACGGGAAATTGAATTGTATTGATTTTTTGCTCACCTGGTGGAAATATTCCTTGTCAATTTCTGCCTCTGCCTCCCAAATCAACTGGCAATCTAAGTAGAAGAAAAAAGAACATTATCAATTTCAAGCAGAATACACAAGCAACTTTTAAGTTTAGACATAAATTTCAATTCTAAGCAAAACATCTTTGTGTGAGACTGGTCACAGATACTGTGGTGCACCTTTTACAATATTCTCTGATATTTCTATAATACTAGTTCTCACGAGGCATGAAGTATGACAAGTACCTTCAGAAATCTCCTGAAACTTGACCTGTGTCCCCTTGATGAAGTTCTTGCCGATGATGAACATCTCTTCTCCACCAGCGACAGTACAGGATGACAGGCTCTTCTTCAGGATCTCTGGCTGACCAGTGGGCTGAGCTGTTCAAGGAACAAAAAATCATCAGCACTACTCAAAAAGCGATAAGAAAAGTCAGATAATGCCCTAACTGTTACAAAGAGTTTTCTGAAAGCTGTTACAGAGGAAAAACAAAGATGAAAAACTAATACAAAAAATGTTCTAGCATATTTGGCATACTACTAAATCTCACGACAATGGAGCCAATGCTAAAACTTATGACATAGTGCTTGGAATGAGAAAGAAGTAACAGCATATGCAGTACAAGTAAAGCAGAGGTGGAAAACCTTAATTACTTCATTGGTGATGCAAGATTACTGACAAACGCAAACACTGGATTAGCTACAAAACCTCATGTGTTCTAGGAAGGGAATGGCTTCACACATAAAAGATAAAGAAAAACAAGGTGTCAAAATTTGGATCAAAAATAAAATGTGGGGCTTAAAAAGACTTCACAACATTTAAGAAAGCCAATGATTAGCGTTGTGAGTGCTAAAAATGAGTACAACTTTCATTGACAAACATCAGAATGCCTGATCATACCTAAGTTTTATACAAGGCTTAACTGATGATCAAGGAAATCAAGAAAATACTTATGTATAAAAAACAAATTGACATAGAAACAATACTAAAAAAAGTTCAAAAACACTAAGTAACTCTTTTAACTAACCAGCTGAAAAACACAGCACATTGAAAGCCATGGTTAATTTTGCATTCCACATTGCACTGTCAAAAAACATAGTGCACAGTGCTTCATAATACATTCCTTTCAGGATATAATTATCACTTGAGAAGGAGCTGTATTTATTC
>NC_049984.1:18458111-18459061 GCF_000003815.2 Branchiostoma floridae | reverse complement strand
GCGCGCCAGCCCGATCCTGGCCTGCACACAAAAAAATACTGTAAATGCAGAAATGTTCGCGGTGGATTAATGTTCGCGGTTTTCGCGGTGACATCACTGCGAATTTTAAATCCACCCGCGAACCATTTTTCTATAATGGTATTAGACTGCAGTCTACGGTGTTACCGCGACCTTAAATCCACCGCAAAAAGTCTTTTTTTCCGTTACCGCGAAATTAAATCCCCGCGAACTTAAATGCATTTACAGTAATAGACAATGTCAGGTTGTTTGCTTAACAAATCAATCTTTTAAGGATGGCGTCATATGTTTAACCTATCTTTCTGCTTGTTCAAAACAAGTCTTCTTTTGGATGTAGCTCTTAATAGCTGTTTACATTTCCAGAATACTGCATGCCTATATGGCGGGAAAGATCTTCTGCCTTATAATGTACTTGTAGCGATGCATCAACTGGGTGTGTTGTTGCCATTTCCTGAATTCACAAAATGCTTATGACGCATAACACCAAGTGCTCTAATATACACTTCATCTATCTTTGGCCTACCCTTGGATGGAATTGTCCCTCGACCTGTTAAACAGGACATTAGCCATAACGGACAAAAAGAAGGCACTTTTCACATACAAAACAGATATATTTGCAATGATACTGCTCAATGTAAGGCAATCGTATCTCCATGTAAGTTGGTATGTGTCATAGTACAATAATGATATCTTTAGTGACAGCTTGCAGCTTATGTTTTTCACACACCTCTGTGTCATGTTGTTTGTTGGATCCAATGGCACTTCAATGACTGTGGTCCCTTCGATGTCCCTCTCTGTGCAGGGAGTTGTGTTACGGCCAGTCACCTTGCAGGCCTGGTAGAAACCCGTGGGGCTTGATTTTCCCTGTGTCTGTTCCCACAAACACTTGAAGAGTGGCTGACTTGTTGCAGCCTTCAAGCTGTTGAATAAAA
>NC_049984.1:18442493-18458011 GCF_000003815.2 Branchiostoma floridae | reverse complement strand
CTGCAATCAAGACAGTACTAACAGAGGGCCCTGCTTGGTTGCTCAATCACCTCCTAAAAGCTGCCTTATCCCTAGGTAAAGAACCTACAACTACAAGCCGTGGTTGGTTGAGATTACGAGTGACCTACTTTCACAGTGGGGAAGCCATGGCCAGATTCGTCCTTGACTGACCCACGGCTACCTTCCGTCATGTATCGAGCCCTGTGGTGGACCTCGGGCTGCTTCAGGATCTTGAGCTGCATGCTGCCATGCTTACTACTCAAGTTTGGCATGTTGAGGCTCGGTTCTTTAGCCTGCCTCCTTGGGACTGGGCAGGAGTTGACGTGTGCAAGCTCTACGACTTGGCATGGCACGGTAGATGTTGGCACCAACGTTAGCAGGGTTGGTGGGGCGGACAATGCACTGTAGAGGAACATAGGTGAAGATGAAAAAGGATTAATGTCTATGCGGTAGATCAGGTCTCGTCTTTTCATGTTATAGTCAACACATATGCAATACAGGATACAAAAACTGTTCACTTTGCATTTGGAAAGACAGTTGGAAATTTGGAGAATGCATGTAACTTGATGCATTTCTTTTCATTTTTCACAATGAAAAGTACAGTTCAATGTTAATAAAAATACATGCTTCCCTCTTTTTTTATGCAATTTCTGAAATGTTGCTGATCTTTTAAGGCAAAACT
Source organism: Branchiostoma floridae (assembly GCF_000003815.2). Lineage (NCBI taxonomy): Eukaryota > Metazoa > Chordata > Leptocardii > Amphioxiformes > Branchiostomatidae > Branchiostoma > Branchiostoma floridae. The sequence goes on along the minus strand of NC_049984.1, from coordinate 18,457,329 downwards.
TCCAATGTCTTTCAAAATATAAAGCAAACAGTACTTTAACAACCATATTTCCTCCACAGATACAGGGACTTGTGTCTGATTTTTCTATCTACCTACAAGACTGCAACAACTACAGGTATGTACCTCTGCATGTCTGCTGGCACCCCCTGATGCGAGTCTCTCGCCTTGATGCTGACAATGTCAGCGCCGAACTTCTTGAACTCAAACTGGGGCTGACAGCTGCTGCCATCGGCGTCAAACAGCCGCTCCATGTTGATTCTTTCCTTCGGGCTGGAGGGACTCTGCTTAGCGGAGACTTTGCGGGACTTCCGCTGGCCGTTGGCAGTGATGGAGCGCGCCACTCCGCCGCTGCTGGTGTTACTGGAGGACGAATCGTCGTCCTCCATCCATCCGGAGCTGTCGTCGCCGCGAAGATTCATCTTCCTGGTGCTGACCAGCAGGCTGCTGGACGTGTTCAACTCGCTGGGCGACATCAGGTTGCTGGAGTCCGACACGCTGACCAGCGGCGACCCACCCGGGCTGGACAATGGCGACAACTGCTGCCGCTGCTGTGTAGCCAACTCACTTTGCCCCAAGGGGGAGAGAGAGGATGGGCTTAGGACACCACTTACCATGGTATTACTTACCCCTTGCACTGACGTACTAATGCTTAGAGCTGATTCATACGTAGGGGTACTGGTAGTAGTGGTTGTGGTGATGCTGGGCGGCCCCATGCTCAGGTTCAGGGGATCTGAATCGTACAACAAGAGCCATGCATGAATGTAAGACCTCAGGACACCTCGGCAGTGGGCCTTCGTCAGCTTAGCTATAACTTATCGCTGTGGAGAGGGGGTTAGACTTCAGACAGAACTGTTGGTGTACAACTTCACATACAGACCGTCTTTAAGAATTTAGACGCAGTGGATATTGTTTTAAGATAGCTCTAAGGTAATCACCATCTCCAAGATCCCCTGCACCTTATGCTATACCCACCAAAACTGTCATTCAGTATCTTAATCACTTCTGAAATTAGGTATCTTTTCCTACGTTACAAATACTAGATTTACTTGCATAATGGGCAGAAATTACATATCACATAACATGCAACATTTGTCCTATACAATACATGAACATCACGGGTAAACAAGGCAACGACATGAAACATGTTATACTACAGTCAATGCCTTTTCATATCTCTAACATAAGAAATACTAGCATTGAACAAACCAACCTACATTTGAGGTGTCTGAACGAAGCAGCTCGAATGAGTTCACAACATACCACTTGCCCAAGGGCTAGGGGTAAAAGTGCGAGTTTAAACATTTGCAACAACACAGATGTCCACTCAACACATTCATGCACACAAGACAGATGTTTTGTAATTGAAAAGTTTGATTGGCCTCATGTTGATGTAGCTGAACAAAATTATTGCAGCAAGACTATTTAGTATGGAAATTAAAAAAATTTGAATTCAAAGCAAAAGCTTTTCAGTGGTTACTACTAGTTTCAAAGAAGGCAGGTGCTTCAAGCGAAATCAAAAGTTCTGTCAGCCATTTGCACAAAATGGTCACATCAGTCATACCAGTAACTGCCGGTCCATCGACCAAACCTTTGCCTTAGGCAGACTTCAATGTAAAACTTCCCTTTCCCTTCTGGAAAGACTCCAGGATACCTATGTCCAAAGCTAGCCTGGAATCATGTGGTCTGATGTTAAAAATGTTCAGTCATGACTTTTGAAAGAATTAACATCAATGATGCTTCCAGGCTAGCTTAAAGCTGAAGTCAAAAAGTTAAGTGGAAAAGTTCATTTTACAAGAATAAATTTGCCAACCCAATTTGTTGAGCCACAAAAGCCTTGTTAATCATTTTTTTTATAAATTTTGTGAAATAGTAACTTTTAGTTATGTCAGTCAGCAATTTGCTTCTTGCCAAAGGAATCAGAAGGTCAACTTTAGATGTATCTTTTTGCTGCAAGTTTTTGCAAGTACCTTTGCCGTAATTTCTCATTTGTTGAACACCCCCAAAAACCTGGTGATGGGATTGCAAGACATATTATTGTTAATAACAGAAAAGAAAACAGCGACATCTCACGTGTCAGGGAAAAATCACTCTTTACTTCCATTCTGTTGATTTCTCTCACAACAATTAACTTTTTATCTTCTTCATGAATCACGGGCTGTACAACATTATCACAGTTTGTGATGAAGTCTCTGTGCTTCCGATACAATATATCAGCCTTTTCACTATGCCAGCATTTTCTGGTCCGACAATTTTGTACGCTTTTTTACATGTTTGACTGAACGCCTCTCTTCACAATATATTGTACACACGAGTAAGCTTTTGTTTGAGTTACAAGTGAGTTGGCCATTTACAAGCAGTCATGGGGTAGTGAACTCACAGTACAATGTTTGGTGAAAAAAAATTTCAATGCCTAGTGCAGGAAACAAAAACTCAGCCTTACATGTCGAGTGCTTTATACAAAGTTTGCTGCTTTCTGTACAATCATACATTGTCAGCAATATCATACTTTGTACGATATTTACATAGCTCTGTGCCAAGGTAAAACCTTTCAACATACACAAATACATTCAACAGGGCACGAAATACTTACCTGCAACCTGCAATTTGCCAACTGCTGAAATTGCACACAAAAATGGGAAGGACACTAGGAATCTCCATTTTTGCTTGTTAAAGAAAAGCAAAAGTCTAAGGCTGTACAATACAAAACTTTGTTCCATAAAATTTCCAACATACTCTATTCCTTGAGAACTATGTCACCAAATTGCAGGTACAATTCTAGGTACCTAAAAGATTGCTGGTACTAGAAAAAAAAAAGTATTTCGTACCCTGGTACAAGTTCATACTGCCCATCACAAACCATTTCATTTCACAAATTCATTGTAGATGTTGCCATGACTGAGCTTCTGCATTTAACCATTTCCATATGATAAAAACATGTATGATAGAAAAGGCCTTAATAAAAAGGGAGGGATTGTGATAAGCAGTTCAACTTGAGTAAAAGATTGGCATCAAATCAAAGTCTGACACAAACAAGTCATTTTCGTACCAGATAGGCCCAGCAAGTCGGACCCTTTCAAGGGATGTTCAGTGGGGCTAAGGGGGTGCCTTGCAGGCTGACCACCATTCATCAAGCGAAGTTCTTTGGGTAACAGCTCGAGAAAGGGATCTGGAAAAAGAGAAATCAGACTAAGATACATTTTGACTAAGTAAGATACATTCAACATCAATAAACACAATGAAATACAGAATTTATGTTGCATTTATGCTCATGATGATGATGTTGCATGGTTCCTCAGGCATGTTTGAATGAAAATGGTACAAGACTTTCAATGCAATATTTGTACATTCACAATCCAAATAAATCAAAATATTGTTTATAATGCTACAAACAATACTTTTGCTATTACACAAGCTATTTAGTGTTGTGGGAATAATTATGTAACAGCTACAAGGTGTTAATAATCTAAGACTTATGCAATAACAACATAGCAAAAGAATAAAGCAAAATAAGTATTCAAATGTAATACTAACAGTCTTGCATTCATTTCCCTGGAACATAGCCAACGAAAACTGGGGATAGGGTGGTAAATGGACACATACAGGTTTCCACATACAGTATAACTTATAAAGAACAAAAGGTGTCTACCCAGGGCTCGAAATTCATTTTTGGGATTAGGTGCACTGGTGCACCCAGCTTAAAAAATTGGGTGCACCAAAAAATTTTTGGGTGCACCACTTAAATTAAACTTTTTAGATTTGATTTAAAGTAATAATCTAATATCAAATTCTTAAACAAGTACCATGACAGATATTTTTATTATCTATCAAATGCTTAGATGTCAAGAATATGATGTATACTAGTATACATCATATACTAGATATCTTTACATACATAAACCTAAGAAAATATTTGGGTGCACCTTGTGCACCCACAGAAAATAATTGGGTGCACAGCTCCAATTTTGGGTGCACCTGGGTGCACATGCACCCAGTATTTCGAGCCCTGCTACCAGACTAAATTTTCTTCTTTTGTCTAAAATAATAAACAACTGTCAATTCGCTGCAAATAAACCCATTAAACTTGACAAAGGAGAGTCTGCCAACAGCCCTATCGCTAGAGCAGTGCCTTAGTAACATGCCTTTCTTTTATTGACGTCAATGAAATGCGAGCTTGTACAAACAAATCCGATCTCGCTTTCAGTAGACCGACCGGCAAACTAGACACAAGTCCGGCCTTGTAAACGCCCACTATCCCAGACTAGACAACAAGGCTTGTACTAGCGTAAACTCTAGTACAAGATGTAGTTGACAATAAAGGTGGGTTTCAAAATCCAGGAAATTACGTTTTTTCAAGAAACGCCCATTTCAGTTCCCTTATATAGGCGGAGGCGCAGCTCGCGCGTGGTGATAGCTAATTTGCATAACACCAGACCGTAGCGGTTTCTCTCACAAGGAAACAGCAAAATTTGCTAAAATTCCCAAAATGTGCCGGTAAGCTTTGACAATACTTGGCTTGGAGGAGACTACATGTCACTAGGATGATAAAACTGACCAAACTGGCGGTACAAAATGTACCAAAAGCCGATATTTACTGTTTTCAGACGAGCAGACATGCCAGACAACAGAAAAATGCCACGCGCCATGGCCTAGTCAGTGGCGGCGGCAGTTGCTCCAAGCAATACGCACCTTTGCCGTACAAGCTTTCGGGGGAATTCAGCTCGACCTCTTCGTACAAGAAGGAGTCTTCACACCCAGAAGGCATTATAAACGCTACAAATGTTCTTTCTTGCTTGTTCCTTAGTAAGTTATGGGACTGCTTATCAGATTCAGCGGATCAAAGTTGCTGCGACCGTCCGCCAGAAAATATTTCCTTCTACTGACGAGGAAAAAGCGCGCAGCCGCATTACCCCTTGCTGTATGCAAATTACATCATACAAGGTAGTTGATTCGAAGACGTCATAAAACGTCATCAGCTAATTATTCTATTTATAGGTAAGAACCAATCAGAGATAAGCTAATTATCATAATTTATGCGTCATCGCTTAAAATAGAACCAAATCTCGTTGAAGTCAAACTCACGTGACAGGGGGATCCCCTTATTTTCTATTTTTTCTACAATAATCTAAGATCGTAATGGAAAATTTCTGTAGTTGGGGCGGTAAAGTTTGAATAAACCACACAAAGATACATTAATGAGCAGTTATCGCCTTGTATTTCCTCGTTTCTGGCTGAATTTTTTTAAGATCACGCTTATCCATGGAACGAGAGATCACGAGATCTGAAGCCGAAGTTGTACGATGTTCGACGAAGATTCGAGAAGCAAGTTCGTGAATTTTCCAATTTTTAGATTTTTACTGAAGTTGGGGGAAATAATTATGATGGTAAAGACCACCGTTTATTATCTTAAACCTGATAAGAGGTAGGTTGTATACATATTCGAGGTTCAGTGTGGAAAACATTGCTCAGTTTATAACTCGGTCAAACGCGCTGAGGTGAAGGTTGAGTTTGGAGTGATGTGGGCGGGGAGGGGGGTTGGAAGGGAAGGTGGGGGTATCACTAACGTTGTCTCTTATATCAGCTTTCAGATATTCTGTCATCATTTTGTAGATACATGGAGTAGCTTGTGAACGATATGGAGGTATCTGCTTACGTACGCTCAATCCTTAAAGTATGAACATTATATAATATCTTTACAGTTAACGTTGTCTCTGCTGAGAAAAAGGAAGGCGGTTTTATTATTATCAAAGTTTTTAAAAACATTTATCATAATATACAAAATAATTTGTTACTGCATTGAAATCCACTGCTACAACTTTTATAATTATAGCTATCGAAACCCGCGCACTCATAGAAAAAAGTTCTATCGAAGAAGAATTGTGATTATGTGAATGACTGAAAAATTAGTATAAGAAGTATAAAAAAAAAAATAATAGTATAATCCTTTTCCCCACTCATCTTCTCAAGCATACAGAATTTAGAACAAAGTAGACAAACTGTAATGCGTATTAAAACTGCATACATGAAGAGATAGTGTCAATGTTTATTTAAACTCATTGATTTCAGAAGTACATGTTGTATGTATCCTCCTTTGTATGTTGGCTGACTGACAGAGAGAGATGTTGGACCTAGCCTGGAATCCAGCCGTGTTGTGCTTTGGTCGCTCTGCTTCCTTGCGAACACGTCTGGCATTCGTTAGCATTGGAAAGATCGGTCCTTACGTCACTAATGCGGGAAAGATAGAAGTAGTGTTCCGTTCGATTACGAACTGTAAACATGATTCTGTGTGTTCGATTTCCACCTTGGTGGTGCTTTGCGAAGGGGGCTTGGAGCCAACAGCCAATCAGAAATCGCGCACATAAAGTGTGCGAATATTCAAATGCCAATCGTTCCAATGCTAACGAATGCCAGACGTACTGGCAGGAGCAGAGCGACCAACGCACAGTACGACTGGATTCCAGGCTATGTTGGACCCTCATCATTGTACAAACTTTTTGATGTTTTGAAGAAAAGAGTTCAAATTTTACCTGAATTTTTCCCACTTTGAAGGCCATGGGGTGGCCAGATTTGTTTCATGTTACTGTAAATGCATGTAAGTTTGCAGGGACTTAATTTTACGGCAGCAGGAAAATGGAGTTTTCACGGCAGTTTTGAGTTGACAGTAGCACCATATACACAAACTGTAATCATATGGAAAACTTTTTGCGGTGATTTTGAGTTCCGGGTGATTTGGCGGTGAAGCAGCCACCACAAAAACCATGAACATAAAGACACCGGTAACATTGCTTTTTATGACTCCAACTCCCAAGTTGCATCAATCCTTGGTTAAAACAGGTGATCTCTTGACTTATATAGGTTATAATTATACAACTTAAGAAAGTGACCTTGTTATTTCTCAGACTAATATCTAAGTGTTTTTGAGATCCCATACCGAATCAGCTGTGAGGATATTTAAGGCACATTTGACGCAGTTCCCAGAATGAGTAATAGGACATCGCATGCGTTGACGTCAAGACCTGTGGAATACCCGATATCCCAGCATAGGTCATGTTCTTGTCATTTAACGCTTTGCAATGATCTGTTAAGTTATTTTCCAGTGGCTTGGCAAGCGGGAGGCAATTTGCAGCCAAGCTCTCATAAATAAGTAAAGCCTCAAACCATGATTAATTGTGTGGTACAAGCAAGATGAATAGACTACATATGGCATAATCTAATATTTAGCGACAGTAGATGCAGTGACTAAGCAAAAAAGATAAGAACCACAAGCACTTGATTGATTGTCATTATGGTTGTGAAAAGAAGGAAGTCATAGAGATGCCTCAACATATAGAGAGAAAGAAATGTGATAAGCTTTTTTTACGTCCATATAGGAAGCCTTGCAAAGCAGATTCTGAGGGGAGTTTACATTGCTAATGCTACACAGTCTAAGGAACTGAATATAGTCTGATTCAAACACTCTGTTTTCAGTCACCAACCTTCAAGTTCAACACAAAAGTTGGGTTTTAAAGTTAAGACACTTTTACTTTGAAAGAACCATAGAATAAATTCAAGGAGGTAGATAATTGGTGTAGCCTTCCTATGTCTTAAGTCTGGCAGCATCCTGCAAGTAATTAAGTGTTACCTATTATGAGAATGCCTTTTGGCACCAAGTTTGTATGGGTTCTAATATATTATTATCATGGGAGTGTTGACAGCAGGAAGAGAGTCAAAGGATAGAGCTGGCAGCTATTAATTAATTGTTGACCATTTGATTGTCAGCTGATTGACTGTAATACCAAACGTTTGATTTATAATGTGTCCAAAGGTTCTTTACATGGCACATGCCAGAAGTGTTTCCACAGATGCAGATCCCTGCTAATATGTGCAAGGCATTTTGTAGGGACTATCTTTGGACTGGTCATGTCATCATGACATTACCAGCTGTACACGCGTGGAGTTGTGTGTTACAGGGCTGCCAATGTGCATCTCTTACTGAAAAATTGCAGGGAAACTATGGATGATGTTTCAAATGTTCTTAAGGGCTACAGTAATTTAATTTCTTGGTTCTCACCTATTCCTAGTAAAGTTTCAGCCTGAGATCATTTGTGAGATATCTCAGATGAGATTATGAGAAGTTGGAGTAAACATTGCATTCAACTACTAGAATTGTTTGTATTTTCTGTCAATTAGGTTTAATGAATGTCAATTGGTACTATGCCTGTCTAGTGTGTCAGTTTCGTATCAGCTACTTCTTTACTCCTGTCAAGAGCTTTATCACTTTGTCAAAACCTTCCTCCTCTCTGCTTGTTGGTCCATTCCTAAAACAGGAATACCTAAAATAGGAATATTTTGCTTAATCATTTGTGTTTTTAAAATGTGTATATTCTTTTTGTCATACGTTGTTATAGCCATAATGATTGATTACGTTGATACGAAATAACAGAACATAGTGTCATTCTAAACTTATTTGTTAACTTTTTACAGATTTTTACTCTGAAAAGATTGAGCATACATACATACATACTGTAGTACAACTAAAGACTTGATAATCAATGATACAAGAGCTTTTCATGATCTGTATGATTGTTGATTGTGATAAACATGTTCCTAGCTGTTGTGTTCCCCAGACCAATGTTATTTTTGTATTTGTATGATAAGCAGAGTCCAGGGCCTTTTGAAGCTCTTGTGATTTACAATCAGCTTGCAACACTGTATGACATTGTACTAATGCTAATACTAGTAGAAGCCGCCATAGATACCACTGTGCCAGTGTGTCAGATAAGCAATGCTGAGACCAAGGACGTTATGTCCTTCCTGAGACTAAGAGATGTCCTTATCTAACCCGACTTTGTGACAGAAAGAAGATGTATGTCTTTTGACCTTTGATCTAAGCTGTGGGGAGTATTTTTAGGCAGTGGCATGTCCAAGGGGTTCAAGTACATGCTGCATATGGGCAATGTAAATATGACAAAAGGGGACATGCTAGATTTCAACTTGTTTACGATTGCTACATGTATGCCAACATAGCTATCATTTTGTGAACAAAAAATCAGAAGCTCAAAAAACTTAGCAAGATACTCCAAAATTCTAATGCTGGAAATAAAGATCATCACCTTGATATAGACAACACAATTTATTGGATAGTTTCATCAGCCAAAAAAGCATGCAATACTGTAACAATTGATCGCTGTTGTTGTTAATATCTGAGGTATTTGACGGCTGGTGCTTATCAGTACGTCAGTAGACTGGATTAAAAATTGGCATTGATATTAGCAGATCAAATTACTGCTTAATACGCGTACGTGAATTAATCTTTTGCCAAACACCAGCTACCACTGCATCACTGTGACATCATCGCAATCGCTTGTATGAATAGAATAAACAAGGCATTTCATGAGGTGCTATTGCACTAGACTCTCTGCTTTCTCTTCAACCTCTAGGCATCATCATATGACTGACATATTTCCAGTTCTCAGTTTGGCATCGAGCTATTTGTTGCACGTGTTTGCGCGATATATTTATGGCGAGGGACATTGCATACATGCTCTATATGCCTGGACATGAGCCAGGCGCTTAAGCTGAATGCGCTTCATACACAGCTGTGGACAGGGATCAGGATATATCACAAAGTATCAGAGTTTCAGACAAACAACCTGTACAGTAGCAAATTACTTGCAGGCATACTTTTATCATGATTCATGGTACACCTTTCATGGTACATATAAACAAACAAACAAACCTCAAATGACCTCAAATGGCTCTATAGTAGACCGATTTTTTGTTCTTTGCTCTTTTCTGAATTCTGTTCTTTGTTTTAAAAATACCAGGTAATACGGAGTTTTTTTACAAAATCAGTCAAAAAGTTGCCCACACTTGAGAAGTATTGGTATATTGGTATAAGTACCGGTACGTTAATACCGGTAATTTGGACCTGTTCCTAATATATTATAGTGATTTTCGCAGTACTGTAAGGGTACACGGGTACACATCCCTTGGTAGCAGTGATGTTTAGTCTGAAGGTTGTCAGGTTTTGGCTGACACATGCTGATGGCTCCGACACATGCTGATGGCTCCGACACATGCTAATGGCTCCGACACATGCTGATGGCTCCGACACATGCTGATGGCTCCCAGATCACTGTCACTGCTGATCCCATGGCAATTAATCTTGCCTGTGGTGACAGTTGACCAGGGCTTGACATGCCCACCTGCAAAGCTGTATTTGCAGAAAAGGTTAGTTGCAGCCTTGCAGGTGAAGACAACTTGCAGTTTATTGGTGAACTAAAACTAAAAGAAAACCAACTTGAAAAACACTGACAATGTATGACCTGTTGTCTACAATGATGACAGAAGCGAGAAATAGATAATTGTGATGTTTATTTGGACTTCCAGTGTCCTACTAAAGGCTAGAGGTGTAGTTAATGTCTGTGGTATTAGTGCTAACTATCCTTTTCATTACTGTAACTATTTTAATTGCTGTAATCAGTAAGTGATTGGCAGTTCCAGCTTTAGTTTAGAGACAGTTCGACTATTCAGTTCGAGTTCCTACTTCCAGAGTCACCTTGTATAAGCATACCTCGCTCTGTGCATCATTTTACTGAACAGTGGCGGAGAGCTAGTCATTTAATTTTTCAATTGTTGCATCAAATGGATGAGAGTCGTACTTTTATAGCCTTCGTGCTGACCTCAGCATAGTAGTGTTGTTAATTGCAGTACTCTGGCAGAAGCATTAAGTACATGTTGTTGAATTTCAACAGTCTGAGTGCATAAGTTCCTGACCTAACTAATTTTACTGTCTGATGCATTCGTTAATGACTCCTTTGTGAGCTTTCAATGCCTTTCTTCAGCACTGCTTCAGGCAGATAGTACCTCCTATTAAATGCAACCTTGTGCTATATTTTAACGGAAACGATTAAAGGAATTGCTTTGTAAACTGCCTAACAGTATGCTTGAACTGTATGTCACTGATTAAATCAAAAGGCTTTTTGTCCGTGCCACATGATTGTGCTAACAATCAACTGTAAGACATTGGATTACCATACCATCACTCGCCGCTGTTTCTACCATGCTTGGAATTGTAGCCTGCTGTCCTGTTCATTGGTGCGCTTCGTGGTCATTTACGGGGTTGGTTTGCTCTTTTGCGAAAATCTAAAACAGTCAGGCTGACAGAAACACCTGGCCTTTGCTTAGCAGAGTAGCAGGTAAAACCAAAAGAAGGAGAATGGTGACCAGGCTAGATTTGGAAAGAGTGGAGCTCATCCTTACTCCAAAGATTGCTGTGTAAAGGCACCAGTTCATGGCAAATGGGCTTTCACTGAAGCATGTTCATGTCTTTTGAGATCTGCCAAGGCGGTCAGCAGCTAGCTGAAAGAGACTTTGTTAGCAATGGGGTCAGACCCCCCGATTTAGGCTGTCCCTGACCAGGAGATGGGATTACATGTGAGCCATGGGGTGGTAGGAGATTGGGGGTAAGCTGATGTGGTCATGCCATGTCACTCATACTGATGACTAACTGGGGCAGTTATGTCCACACTGTCCTACTTCCAGACCACTTCAGTTGTCAAACAGGACTAATTTTTGTCCAACAGTGACAGTTATTAAATTTTCGATGTCTGACAGCACAATTCTTTTTCACCGAGAGTGACCTAGTCTCGATCTCACGAAAGAGCACGAGACTCGTTTGGAGGTATGTACCTCAATGCCTTTAAAAACTGTTGCTGTTGGATGAAATTAAAATTCATAGTTACTGTATTCATACGTGACTGATGAACCTCTTCAACCATGCAGAGCTTAGGCTTTATGAGCCAATATGCCCCATTTGTTTTAACACAAATGTCGTGTAAGTTCCCTCATTCATGTCTTTGATACTGGTACTTGTCCCACAACATCCATCCATGCATACATCCATACAGTAATTACATTTACGGCACTGTGGTTAAACATGTCCTGTGAAAACATTTAGTTTTCTGAGTCATTGGGTGAAATCTAGGTATGGATCCGGAAATGGCTTTGCATTAAGGCCATGTTGATTTGATTTAATATGGATGGCATCAATTTTTGTCCGTTTCCTAAAATAAAGTAAAAAAAAGTTTTGAACCTCACTGTAAATCATACAACGGATAGTGAATATAGAATGCCAAACTAGATTACAACATCAAAGAAGATTTTTGTGAAAGAACAAAAATTTGAATTGTTTAGTATATACTTCACTCAAGTGTTTAGTCATTTGTTCAACTTTTATATGTACTTAGATTTGTTAATGAAGGTAATTTTTTTGCCGAACGTTTTTTTATTCGCACGCTCGCATCAATTGTGTCATTCATATAATGAAATCAACATGGCCTCTGGAGATTTAAAGAACATTTATATGAAAAATATAATTGTGACCTTGCCAAAGAGGTAAAAAATCTCAGAGGTGAAAGAAAAATTGCCTGTTTTAATTGTTAGGTTTGCCCTTCCTCATCTCTCACTAAGACTTAGATATCAATTTAGGTCTTCCTGATCCTACTGAAATATTTATAAGGCGGCAATAATAGCTCTTTCCAGATTCCTCCCATCACCATCATGGTTTCCCCATCTCTAGATCTGCCCCAGGCCAATTTATAGCGCGATCTTCTTCAGCACAACTACGGTTATCAATCATTCTGATGGAAGAACATTAGATTACTTAAAGGGCTTTGATGTGATCTGACCCTTCTGCACATTTGTCAAATTGCTGCAGTTGTCATGCAGCTTGGAGTAATGCAATAAGAAATTAAGATCTTACTCTACAATTCATTAAACTAAGCATCAGAATGACATTTGAATGAAAATTCAAAGGAGAAGAGATTGATGCAATTTCAGGCTCAAAATTTGTTTGTTTATTGGGATCTCCATTTAAGCACTATTCTTATTGGAGTCCGAAATACTTTTTTCTGCATACCTGCACTGGTTCAGGTAACAAGGAAAATTACCTGCACCAGACAAATTTTACCTGCACCACTCTGAATTTAGGCAGAATGGATCATGCTAGAATTCTTCAGAAACCATTGCTATTTTTATTCTATTTTATACTTTATAGGTGGTAACAGTCAATGCAGCTAGTAACAATCCATATACACCTACATCATATGACATATATGTACTAACCAGTGCAGGTTAGGTGCAGGTAGATATCAGGAATACCTGCACAGCTCCAATTTTACCTGCACTAACCTGCAGGTGGTATTTTGAGCCCTGAATTTCTATTAAAAGTCATTTTTCCACCTAGTTAATACCTTTGACAGATGGGAGGTGAATTTCAATAGCCTGGGAGAAAACACTTTAAGAAATTACATGTCCCATATCTCCTTTCACCATGTAACTCTTGGAGATTTGGGTCAATACACTCATCTGTTGGTCTATTCAACAGATGAGTGTATTGACCTATTCATTACCACTATTCATATCTATGACATATCACTGCATGGAGAAACACTTGTAAATAGATAGGCTGGATTAAATGTTCTACCTCTAAAACCTATTACATTTCTGTGTATTAATTTTTAATTCAGTGTGCAAGATATGAAACATAAGAGAGATTAACATCATTTATTTAGTATGTCAGCGCATTCCTGAAACATATTTGATGATCACAAACTCTGCTGTATATTTTCATTTTGCGATGGGTCGTCAGTTTCAATCAGAATTAAGTACTCGTCAAGTAATGATGTCAATTTGTATTTCGTGACTGTTCATCAGTTTCAATCATAAGCTCGGTATGATTATTAATATTAATGTCCACAACATACGCAGTTACAATCCATGCGATAAATAATTTATTGCCATCCAACCCTGGCATTTAATGAGTGTTATCATAATGCTATCTTTCTTTCACATCTTTGGAATGCGATACATGAACCATGAGTGGTACAAAATTAATCATGCAGCTTATCAATCAGATTCTATAATGCAGCTTTAGTAAACCTCTTTCTTTTCAATCTACTGTGACATATGGTACAGTAACTGTAAATGCAGAAATTTTCATGGTGTTTTTATGTTCGCAGCTTTTGCGTTGCAAAATTCACCACGAACTTAAACCACCACAAACATTTTACCAAGGCAGTAAGAGACTACACTGTCACTGTGCATGGTTCTACCGCGAACTTAAAACCACCTCAGTCTGTCAGTCCTTTTTCCCACTACCGCAAAATCAAATCCCCACGAACTTAAATGCATTTACAGTACTTACTGTAATAGGTTAATCTCCAAGCAGATGTAGGGTTGGGCTTGTTTCACATGATATTTCTACAGCATTTCACACTATATTTCTGCAGTGTGAGTAAAGTACAGACTGAGAATATTTATCGTCAAAAAGTACAGTAACCATGACTTTTATACGGTCATCTACAAAATAGAAATACGAAATAAAGCTTAAACTTTTACTTACTAGTAAGCATTATAGACGGTAAGTTGTGTTTGACCTTTGCATTTGTTGGAAGGTCGAGGGGCATCGAGCTCAGTTTTACCAATGTCAAGTCTTAGTCTAAGATCCTTGGGTGAGATTCACAAAGAAGATACTCTGCAAACTGCACGCTGCCCTCAAGAAAAGGTTAAACCCTGCATATAATCTCTCCTTTGAATTATTCATGAAGAACACGTCAATTGCAAATTGTATCTCAATCTAGGACACAGTTTAACTTACAAACGATGATGTTTTACTGCACTCGTTATGTATTCTGTCCTCACGACAGACGATTAGTATTTAGTGTATCAGCAGTCGTTTAATGTTAGCTGAAAGTGTAAGCCCAAAGCAGCACAAGCATAATTGGATGGCTTGCACTGTGAAATTAAAAGACAGTCTATTAGTGTATAAAGGTTTATAGTAACTGACTCAGCCTAG
>NC_049984.1:18283070-18288254 GCF_000003815.2 Branchiostoma floridae | reverse complement strand
CAGGCAAGTGAGCAGTGTTGGACAATTACACAGGTGTGACTCGTAGAAGTGTAGAAGTCATACATACAATCTACTTGGGAAAATTTGAAGTTATACCAAAATACCAATCATTCTATTGTCACTAAGCCTTATGATTGCACAAAATAGCGGTAAACTAATTTTAAAAATTGCAAGAAACTAGCTTTTCAAGTCAATAATTAATCAGAATTTTCTTTATGATAGTGATGTTGAAAGGTCACTGTGTTTTTCAGCTTTCAGCTTGTACAAGAAGATTTTTTAAACAAATAAAACTGTAAAATACATCGTATAAGTTCTATTTTGAGTTGAAAGGGCTTTGGCCTTGGCCAAACTCATCAACGAAAGGCTTGTGACCTATAAATGTCCATAGCCTAATGATATAGCATTTGCTGCCTGTGTGATTACCCAACAAAGCACACTCGACTGTGGTGACTGTGTTTTTCAGCTTTCAGCTTGTACAATAAAATTTTAACACAAGACTGTAAAATAGAAAATAATTTCTATTTTGAGTTGATAGAGCCTTGTCCTTGGCCCAACTCAAAGGCTTGTGAGCTAAACTCAGTCCATGCCATTCTGGAGATTGTGAAGGTTGCATTAGCAGCCTCCATGCTCTCTGTACCATCCATGGTCACCACTGGGAGGTGTAACTGTGGTAAGGGTGGGGCCATAACAAGGGTAGTCCTAGGCTGGGACCGTCCTGTACACTTGTGTTCCTTCATATACTTCTCCCTGGTGAAACCTTTGCCACAGTTGTTGCAGTGGAACTTGAAGTCTCCCGTGTGGAGCTTGACGTGATCGTTCAGATGATCCTTCCTGTTGAATCCCAACGAGCAGTACGAGCATTTGTATGGCCTCTCGTTGGTGTGGGTCATCAGGTGGTCCCGGAGCTTGTCCCGGCGCGTGTACGCCCTGTCGCACAGGTGACACTTGTGGGGTTTGTCAGTGGCGTGCACTGTCCTGATGTGTCTGCCTAACTTGTTGCTGAGCTTGAATCTCAGTCCACAGTGAGGACAGATGTGGTTCCGCTGCTCCGAGTGCTTCTGCAAGCGGTGACGTCTCATAGCGTCGCTGGACTTGAAACCTCTTCCGCATTCCTCGCACAGGAAAGAATTCTGGTCGTTGTGGCTGACCATGTGACTTTTGAGAAGCTCCCTGCTGGTACAGATCCTCCCACACACCTTACACATGTGGCTGTGACTCTCCTCAGCCAGGTGTTTTTGCAAAGCCTTGTAACCCCTGCTACGAAACACACAGTTCGGACAGGAATACTTCGCATAGTCTCTCCATGTCAGCTTCACCCCTTTCTCAATCTTGTGTTCACTGGCCTGGTGCTTTTGTAACTCCATCTTGCTTACAAAACAGCTTTCACATGTCCTACAATTGTAAGGCTTGTGACTGTGGACAGCTGTATGCTCCTTAAAACTTTCTATGGTGTCGAACACTTTCCTACAGGAGGTATCCTCACACCGGAACCTCCTTGTAAGGCCATGAGAGCTGGATAGATGCTGACTTAGCTGACAGGATGTTGTGAACCTGGCTTGACAGTGAGTACAAGTCATCTTAGTTTTAGTACTTTCCTTAGGGTTTGTGACTTCTGCTTTGTCAGGTGAATTTTCAGGAAATCTTATGTCTGACCAATTCTGTGTTTGAGTCAGACTTTCCCATCTAATATTACCCCCTAATACATCCTGGTTAGCTGTATCCCCGCCCAGTATGGCTCCGCTTGACAGAAGCTGAGAGAACACCTCGGCGGGATCTCGTCCCAAGTCAGTATCAACACTGCCTGGCCTGAGATTTTCTCCGCTGTTCATACTTTCAATTACTCCCTGAATGGATGCCATTGTGAGTCCACCATTACCTACTGTGTGGTCTTGAACACTACTACATGTTGCTTCTCCTATCATACATGTTGAGGAACTTACTGGTGGACTTTGGCCCTGAGGTTCTGAAGAGGGGACCCAGGTCATGTGGAGGTTCTCTATGTGGGTTTTCAGTACAGTGTTATCCTGGAATTTACTGTGGCACAACAGGCACTCAGCAGTCTTGTTGTGACTGTGCAGATGTCTGTTCAGAGACATGCTGTGTGGGACTAGTTTGTGGCACACGGGACACTTCACGTCTTTGGTTCGCTTGTGATTCTTTGGTCTTTGACCTGCCCTCTCTTTTTGCTCCACGGAAGACTCAGATTTTTGTGAAAGTTTTGATCTTGCTCTTAACTCTTGCTTCATCTCTTGCTGCTGTGTTGTTCTGTTTGGTTGTTTGTCAGTAGGTTTGCTCCCATGGGAGTCCTTCCTGTGCTGCCGTAGTGCAGCAAGACTCAGGAACGTGACATCAGACTTGCAGAGGGAACATCTGAACCCTTTTGTACGAGTCCTCTTCTCTCCTTTGCGTTCTCCTCCACTGTTGTCACAACTAGCAACACCTTCTGCATCTTCTTCATTTGAATCTTGCAGCAACACAGAAACATTGCTACCTTTTCCTTCTGTTGAAGTTTCAAGTATCTCTGGCTTAGAAACTTCCACACAGATGAAGGAGCAATTTTCACACTTGTAGTACATTTTTGGACCAGATGAATTGTGAAGTGGTACAATGACATGTTTCCCAGTACACTGTCTCCTGTCGGAGCTCTCTGAGCCCCCTTGGAGATCTTCTCCTGTTGTAAGTCTTGTTTCTCTGTGCGGAGTAGTGTCACATGTGGATCTATCTGTGAGGTTTCCACTTTCTGAAGGACTCAAACCATCAGGCTGGTTTCCTGATAGCCACTGAAAGGTAACAAACATCAGATTCAGAGACAATAAGATTTCAAGCCACTGTTATAATTACAGGATGCATTGTGCAAGCTTGAATACAGAAGAGCTGAATACAAAACATTCACTTCCACTCTTCATTGCTTGTACAGTGTCATAACTACATGCAACTTTAGTTGAAACCACTATTGAAAGAACCCTAGCATGACAAACAAAATGGTAAATTTTGTTTAATGATACATTGCTATCTACTGTACATATCTCTAAGTTTGCAGCGATTTAATTTCATGAAACGGGGAAAATGGAGTGCTTTCAGTGGTTTTCAGTTTGCGGTAGCACTACTAGTATATTCATGCTACTGTACAGTGATTATAGTGTTACATTAGTAGAAACATCAGTTGCACTCTATGTACTAAGTCTTAATCTTGTCTACAAAGCTGATTACCTCTGACATGACGTCCATCATGGCTGTCCCCTCTTCACTGTTGTGTTTTGTCCAGTTCCTAATGTATTTAGATAACAGAACATTGATAAAAGCAAGCTGAATCAATAACAACACGTTATTATGTTGGTTACGTAACGTTAGCATATCTAACGTATCTAAAGATATCAATTAAATCTATCTTTGGGGATGGTGGCTACCTGTGCTTTAGTCCTCGACAAATTTTGTCAATGATAAAACCGATTACTCTCTTAGTACTTCCCGATCACTGTACTGCAAAACTACCGAAGTCACGGGTAAATTTCTCATCACTCGGTTTCCAGTGATGAAGTCGCGTCGTCACTGGCTTACCAGTGGGGAATATTTATCGTCACTAGTTTTCCAGTGATGAGGAACTTCGTCACTGGTTTACCGGAATCAGCACTGGAAACCATGAATTTGAACAAGCCAAGATGGATAAAGATACACTTCCGGACCAGACAAAGAACAGAGGCCATGAACAGATTAAAAACACACACTGAGTAGGCGACCTTTAGGTACAGCGGACCAAATCTAACAGGAACAGGCTATGGCGACATGTGTTTTTGTTGCATATCGAACTCAGCACTGGAACGTTCCGGTGCTATTAGGACGTGGTCACTGGAAGCCCAGTGCCGAAATAAATTCATCACTCGGTGTCCAGTGACGAAGAGTCACTGATCACTGGAAAACCCAGTGAGGAACCGGTGACTTCGGTGGTTCCGCACTCGATGGCCAGTGACGAATGACGTTCATCACTGGGTTCCGAGTGACGATTGGAGTTCATCACTGGAAACCGAGTGACGAGTAAAGGTTCATCACTGGAATTCTAGTAACGAGAGAGCTTCATCACTGCAACAAAGCAATTCATCACTGGGAAACCATTGACGAACTTTCGTCGTCACTGGGCGTCCAGTGACGACGCCATTTTGAATATACGTTCGTCACTGGACGCCCAGTGAGGAACCCGTGACTTTCGTAGCCTTGCCACTGTACTAAGACCTAAACCTCTGCTTGGAGAATACAAAACAGGCTCCTTGTCCCAATCGCTGTTCATCCAGAACTAGTGATACACAGAGTACATCATGTCGGCACCGCCCCCCTCCCACTGTACTCATACCATTACGCACAAGTTTTACGTAACATAACGCTTCTCTTGGTATTTCCTCTCAATTCATTATCATTCTGCAGCTAGGACAGTAGTAATGTATTATTTTTAGACAGTTTTACGCATTAACCTCACCTTTAATACAGGTGTATTGAGGCGGAACGCCCGCAAACATACAGACCCGGCCGGCCGGTATGTCTGGTACGGGTTAGAGGTTACAGGTCAAAGTTGATTCATACACGTCAGATTATTTTATAATACCGCAGGTTACGTTGGCATTTCAACGAAGGTTTACTGAACGAGAAGGTCAAAACACTAGAGTAAATACAACACACAGGAAACAACAACGAAACAACAACCAGTTGAATTTTTTATGTTTTTATTACATATTTTTGATGAACAGATCAAAACAAAGTTGAACACAGTCTGGCAGCGACATTCAGTAGCCAAAGCCTAATATTCCAATATTTTACAAGTAAAAAGTAAAATGTTAATAGTTAACTGTCAGTCTGATAGATTTTCCATAAAACATACATTCTGCATTCAATTCTACTTATAGTATCCAACATTATCATGTTGTGAACATTCAATAGTCATTAATGCAATGAAACAATCCTATGTACATATCTATTAGTATCAATTAAAGTTAAATGCACAAAACACTGTAACTGCCCATCTTCCAAATCTTAAACAATAAATGAATAACGTTACAAGCTTAAGCATTCTGATTCATGCAATAGGTATGATTGTAAAATTAAAGCATTATAAGACTAGTCTTGACACTAGGAGTCATAACGACATCACACACTGACACTATATATATAATCATGGACGTTACGGTTATATACGCA
>NC_049984.1:18262650-18282864 GCF_000003815.2 Branchiostoma floridae | reverse complement strand
GGGTAGAATAGATATTGCTGAGGATAATGTTTTGTTGGGATCTAACAAATGTTATATTACTTTGCTGAAAATCACCAAGTATTCTATATATGTGTCTTGGTTAAGATGGAAAGATATGAAACTACGAAACTACTAAAAGATGAAGTGTACGATACATTTTTGTTCTTCTGCTCTTTGTACAGATTTGACAGCTTACAATAAATTTAAAAAACAAAACAACAATCATATGTTATTTACCGATTCCTCGCTGGTATTGACCAGATTGTCCATGTCCTGGACGAGGTCCGTGGGGTCGGGCCGAGCCGCCGGGTCCTTCATCCAACACTTCTGCATGACTTTATACCTGCGATAGAATGGGGATTTATTAAAGTACATTAATGGGGAAAATATTTGCTGTGGTTTTATGTTCGTAATTTTTGCTTTGATTTCTTCACCGTGAACTTAAAACCATCACAAAAGTTAAATTTTACTTCTGTCCGCCCACCCCTTTTTTTCAACCACGCAAACATTCTATTTTCTCCATACCGTAAAAACTAAATCCCGCGAACATTGCCCCTTTGGTACGACTTTTGTCACTACATTATCGGACAGGTGAAGCCATTGGTAAGTTACTTATTAGAAGTGATATTCAAGTATGCTGGTGCCATGATTCCTCCATACCTTTTAGATTTGCTTCATTCATAGTTAGTATACTGGCATTTGAGCTACTTGAATGTATGTGTAATGCCTAGTTCTAATGTATACACAATGATGTCTCATTGACGTCACTTATCCAATCCATGATTTGACTAAAACTGCAACTAAGATTGTCAATTCTTGTTTTTTTTTTATAAACGTAAAAGAACAAGAAACGTACATGTGGTCAGGGCAGCTGTCCAGTCGGTCCATCCTCTTCCCGGCCGATAGCCAGTCGATCAGCTGTTTGTCAGCGGACAGGCCTGGATAAGGTCTCCCACCTGGAATATATCAGGTCAAACGTTAACGTGTGGAAGACTTGAACCGCAAAATAGTGAGTTTTGAAGTGATCGTGAGAAGGTTTCGTTTAATCAAAGACATATACTGTACATGTAATGTCTGTGGCGCCGTTTTGTTTCATGTTTTTGTTTTGTGTCAACAGCTGGGAGAACACTGGACTACAGGAAGGGCACAGAAGGAATTGAGCTGGGAGGGATCAGGGCGTAACTAGCCTGAAAAGAAGAGAAGCACTGTCACTAGTAGAAAGGAGACTTTGTGCTGTTGCGAGAAGCTGTACATACTGATACTAGTACTATAAGTCATGTTAGTTGTACTTTACAAGCTGGATTCACTATCTGTATCCTGTAGCCGGATGTGGAAATTCCTTAGAGTTGGACATCGCGAAGACTTTGATTTGTAATAGAAACAGATATTCGTAGAAGCAAGATTAGCCACAGACTCCCATGTCAGCTTTACATAAAAGTTAAATTGTATTCACGTTTGATCCTATATTCTATTTGGAAGTATAAGAAGTCATGTGATATTGGCGGTTAAAGGATTCAACTTTCCCTTAACATAATTAGATAACAGGGACTCTCTGTACATACCTGGTATTACCCATTCTTGTTGCAATATTGTATCTGTATACATATCATGTGGCAGACAGGATTCGGCCTCGATGACATTACGTCGTTTAGTTCTTCTCAGGACTGGTTTAGAATAAGATTATTCTGTGCATTCTTTTCTATTTCAAATCGTGTTAGCCTTTTATAAGAAAGTAATTGGGCACACATGATATTGTGATTTGTCAAATGTGCGGAAAATTCATTAAAGTGACTTTGTATCTGCGGAAAATCCCGTTTAGGATTCTTTATGATCTGATCATACGAAGAGATCCCTAAAAAACGACTTCGCATCCGCGGCAAATGCCGCATTGGGATTTCTTAGGATCCGACCATGCCAAATATACGAGGAAAATCCTGAAAAAACGACTTCGCATCCACGGCAAATTCCATATTGGGATTCTTTAGGATCCGACCATGACAAATATACGAGGAAAATCCTATAAAAACGACTTCGCATCCGCGGCAAAGGCCGTTTTGGGACCCGTTCATTCCAGGTATTCGAAGAAATCCTTTGAAAAACGACTTCGCATCCGAGGGAAATACCGTTTGGGGATTCTTTGCGATCCGATCATTCCAGGTATTCAAAGAAATCCCTAAAAAAACGACTTCGCATCCGTGGAAAATCCCATTTTGGGATATGTTTGAGTCTTTTCATTCCGGATCCCAAAAATCCAAATTTCGGATATTTTAGGGATCCAACTCGAATCCGTTTGCATTCGCTAGCATTTGTTACAAATACGCAAATATCCCTGCTCGGATATGGCTACATCCGATACCCTTTCCCCCAGTGTAAGTCAAAGCAATTCAACACAGCAAAGTTTTGAAAACTATTACTCACCAAGAGAAGCGATTTCCCACAACAAGATTCCATACGACCAACTGAAAAGAAATAAATGATCTTAGTTAATATTCACATATCTTTTTGACAAACACAAATACACACACAGACACACAGGCACACCCCAAACAACACCCCCATATCATGGAGACAATAACAATTTCTTACATGTCAGTCTTGTAGGTGAAGGCTCCGTCCTGGAGAGACTCGAGCGCCATCCAGCGGATCGGCAGGGGGCCGTCATCTCCTTGTTGCTGAAGACACAAAAAAGGTTCACTTAGTCAATGGACATAAGAGTTTTCTCCTACTTCATCAATGTCTAGGTTCGGCTTGTACCGTATACATTTTCCTATCAGACCTATAGATTCAACCGTTTCTATTTAACAGAAGTAGTATCAACTGGTCTGAGTGAAGTCGGAGAGGCTTATGATATCTAATGAAGAGTGAACATTTTTGTAAGTTGTGAATGTATTACTCACGTTGGACAGTTTGACGTACTCCGACTCCGTGTAGATGTCCCTGGCCAGCCCGAAGTCACAGATCTTGGCCTCCCTGTCCGCAGAGATCAGCACGTTCCTGGCAGCAACGTCCCTGTGGACCACCTGGAAAATTCAATGTTCAGTTAATGAAAAATATTCTAAAGATCACGAAAATGGTCTATCAGGGCTTGGCAGTTTAAGGGTTAATCTACAAGTAGCAGTTTTTCACGAGGTGTCACATTGAATATCCCTCTGCGTAAGAAGAAAACTAGCAAAGAGTGCCCATAACATGCAAAAGCTTATCAAAAAGTCACATTTGGCATACTTATATTCTGACTGGAGTTCTGCTTCTCGTCGATATATGTAGCCGATGTAGGTGGCGCTTTTCCGGCGAGAACACAATCCCAAACGTGGCTAAGTTTATATCCCCCCCTTAGACTTATATTGTAGATTGCAACTTTCATGATAGCGAAACGTTTTAGCTTCTGTCACCTTCTTTCTCTTCAGTTCTGCCAGCGCGTTGGCGACTCCCCGTGCGAACCGCAGGAACTCCCGGTCCTGCTCGGCGGTCACACCCAGCGGCCCGGAGGACTGGCAGCGGTGGCGGCACGAGCTCAGGTAGTTCCGGAGATCTCCGTAAGGTGCGTACTCAACCAACAGGTACACACGTGCTGTACGACGCAAATGGAAAGAAAATTAAAGACACCATATATGGTTACACATTCAGATTAGTCCCAACAGGACAAGGGTATAAATATTTGGATGTATATATGATATATATATGAAATTGAAATGTGCTTGCTTACATTTGCAAAACTAGCAAAACATCTGCAAACTTATCCAGTGATGGCTGGAGTGCCCTGATGAATCTGGCCTCCTTTATACTTCTTACAGTAGGTTTGTTCAGTGTCCAGTATTCTGACTTTGTCCAATGAAACGTTATGGCCCGGTGAATAATCTGCAAACTTAATGCTACGATGACCATTGACCAAGCCACACCTATAGCCGCTATCCCAGCTGCAGGTCACCAGCGAGTACTTAACATACTTCTGGGCACAGTATGGAAAGTCTTACCTTTGTCCAAGACGTATCCGTAGAACTGGATGATGTTCTGGTTGGTTGACGGAGAAGAGGAGGCGTCTTGAGGAAGGTGGAGGTCGGACAGAAGTTTGGTTTCCCTCAAGAAGTCTCGCTGTACGACCTCTCCTGCCTGGTCTGGAATGGTAGAACACAATATTTCGTTGTTCCAACAGCTAATTCTAAAGGATCCGTCAAATGCATGTTAGACTGCATCAAAAGACTTTCCGAATACGACTGCAAATGTCATTTTCTACGATACGTTAGTTTGTTATTGGCTTTATGTTGTCGTGCTAACTTAATGCTCCCTGAAAAAAGATGCTACAGAACGCAAAATATCAGAACCAGAAGTTCCGCTGCAGTACCAAGAAAAGCCGGTAGGGGCCCAAATCTAATCATTACCCGCTTTTGTCACACCCCACCAACACACCAAGTATGTAACCAATCCATCCAGCCGTTCTTGAGTTGTCTTGTTGACAGACACACAGACACACACAGAGACACACACAAACGTTAGTGAAAATATAGCCTCCATGAATATTCCATGGAGGTGAAAAGAAAGTGCTAAAAGGTAACGGCGCTGGGCGCTATACTACTTACCGGCTCGAATTGTTTTGGCGGCCACGGTGTGTTGCGATGTCTGCATCCGCAGCTTCGCCTTCACAACGTAACAGAACTGGCCCTGTCCGATCTGCTCCACTATCGTCAGGTCTTGGCGTTTTCTCTCCCATTTCCGGATGACGTCTTTGTTCTCCTAAAATTTGAAAGAATGGTGCAACAGTTATATATGGTGGCTCAGGCGTTCATTCAACCATTAATGAAGGAATTTCAGGTTCGATGAAATGTTTTGTTACGTTTCTTTGTGGAAATGTCTTAGGATTTACTCTCCAAGCAGAGGTTATTTCTGACGTATTTTAGGTGTTTTTATAGGACCTTATATTTTGTACCGGTTTCTTTGTGTCTAACCGCGAGAAAACGGTACAAAATAAAAAATCCTGACAAAAACGCCTAAAAAACGTCAAAATATAGCTGCTTAGGATCAAGGTCATGGTCAAAGAACTTTGATGATGATTGTCATATCTATTGACCTTTTGTGCATTCGTTAAAATAGAAAATACTAAGAAAAATACCGGATCATGTAGCCAGGAGATGAGTTCACTGTCCATTCTGTACTTGGCTTCTTTCTTCTTCCTCATGAAGAGGTAGGCGCCCACCCCTGCCACACAGAGCACAGCGGCCGGGACCAGCACGGCAATGGCAATTATACCGGGAGTCAGCTGCTTTCCTGCAACCACAGGACATGTTATTTAGAGATGCGGGAATCAAAAATAAATTTGCTTCCTGTTGAAGAGATTCATTAGTCACGTATGTACACAGTTAATACTTCACAAGGAGACGAGGTGAGGGTCAGAAGATCGCAAGTCTCGACCTAGTTCTCGCAACTCTCGCGAGAACTTGGTCACTCCGTGAACAAGATGGACTGATAGCCATCGAAAATTTGGAGGTACTTGTGTTTACCTTTAAAAAGTAGTCATTGCTTGATGAAAAATTCTATCAAATTTGCTTCCGAATTGATACCAATATTCAAATGATATCTAACAGTATCAAACTTAAGCCACTGATTGGGTCACAGTATATATTATCACTAAATGAATGATGATAAAAGCGGGATGAAAATTTCATAACAGTAGTCTATGTGATGCAACATTTACGAGATAAATTACGCAAAGAAAACAATTGATCTTTTTTTAAACATCATTGCTCGAACATTGCTGCCAAGACGAGACCATCCCAGACAAGGAATGCTTTCAAATAGCTCGATGAGTGATGTTGATGGTTTTACTTTACATTGTAAACGACACCAGTTCTCCAAAATGGCTGGGACATACCTGGTTTACTTGGGACGTTAAGCCTATAAACCGCTCTCGTTTCCACACCGTTCACATCACGGACTATACACTGGTACTCTCCTCCGTGCTCCTTCGACAGCTGTGGTATCACCAGGACGTGACTGAAATTGAACCAAATTCTTATTTGAGTATTTCTGGTTGACTCCGTGTGTGTAGAGTCTTTGTTTTCCACATGACTGTCTGGTTTGGTGCGTTTTCGTTATTTGTATATATGCAGTGCCAACAGACAGGTGTCAGTTGGAAGATGGTTCGCTGCAAAGGTCAGACATGCGCAAGTGACAGATGGAGTTCAGAGGTGTTAGAACTAGTAGTTTTCTTCAGACAGGACCTTCCAGGTCATTAGTTTAATGGAAAAGGCTACTACCTCATGGGGATGTATTGTTGTTTTTAACTGTCTGTTCGTAAGAGCTTTTGCGGTTACATATTTCCCGTATGCTAGCTACGGGCAATTGCATTCATTTTGTAATTACCTTCGATATCACATTATATCATCCACAACAGCTGTTCATAGTATTATGGCGACTCTATCCAGCAGGCTATGTATTGCTAGTAGAGAGAGGACTAGATGATGAATGTAAGGAAAGGACGAGGAGGTGCCGTATACGTAGCAGTGGATTGGATGTTGATTCAAAATCAGTTTGTATGGACATACGATACATACTCATTGTCCTATGCGCACATTCGAAATTCAAAATAAACGACAGCTTGACTTACTTGGAGTAAAAAGATGACTTCATGATGGTTCCATCCGGTAGTTCCTTGCCATCCTTTGCCCACGTCAGACTGTCGGTATGTATGTTGTACGAGTGGCAGGTGATGTTGATGTCGTCCCCTGGCTTTGGCGAGGGGTTACTCGCGGTCACGAGCACGGTAGGGTTAGCTGTAATGTGGACATTTTGATTGTATAATTAGTGCGTGGGAAAGGACAACCTCAAAGCAACCGCACACACGTACGCCACACCTTCAGAAAAGACACAGGAGCCACGAAACTGGCGAAACAGGAGGTGTTACGGATAGACGATCGAAGAAAATGTATTCGGTTGTATAATAAATGAAAGGAAAATTAAGCTAAGGGCACAACCCACCATACGTGCACTTTTTCCGTAAGTTTTTTTTTTGGGAGGCCACGTCCGCTACGTATTTCTGAAAACGTTCAGGCTGTATAGGGCAGGCATACTGGCACGTACGGGGGCGAATCCGAAGCCCGATGGCACACAAAGTTTTGCCTGCACGTAAAGTGCTCCAAAATCCGTCGGATTCCCTACGAGTTCGTACGGAGGCGCGGAACTTACAACTAAAGCCTGGGGCACCACCCGTCGTACGTGCAATTTGTCCGTACGTTTTTTGTGGAGGCCACGTCCGCCACGTATTCCTGAAAACGTTCAGTCCGTACATGGCAGGTGCGTCGCCCGTACTGGCACGTACGGAGGGCGAATCCGCAGCCCGAACGCAGAGAAAGTTCTGCATGCACTTAAATTTCTACGGCGTGTCTGCGTGCTCCCAAATCCGTGGGAATCGCCAAGTGTTCGTACGGAGACGGTACTTACCACTTACGGATACCAAAAGATTGCCCACGTTTTGGCACGTAGACCGAGCACGTATTTGCACATACGGCGGGCTGTGCTTTATGTAAAAACTTCTCGTTGAATGCTTTTCTCACTGTTATGATATCTCTGTTTCTTCTATAACACTCAAACGTATGTTCCTGCTGTAGAATTAAAATATTTGGCTTCGGTTGAGTAGAGTTTCAACAACCTCGGATTTCCAGAATGTAATGTACTTACGGATGTCGCAGGCCACCCCCTTCCAGCCCGGAGCACACAGACAGGCGCCGTTGAAGGCGTGGCACGTGGCGCCGTTCTGACAGACGCAGGTCTGGTCACACAGTCCGCCGTACTTCCCCGCACTACAGCCTGGAAGGTAACATCATCTGGTGAATCTTTACAGTTATTCCCTGTTACACAGGGCGTTCATTGATAAGAGTAGAGATATTGATGAACAATCTTCAGTATCTCTAAACTTTGCGGTATAACCGATTGGACTTTAGCTTAAGTATCTTAATTTACTCATTGTATATGTTTTTACTAAATCTAGCCCAAAAGAAGCGCGTGGAAAACTAAAACTCGTGCTTTGTGCAAGAAGCATAATGATTTCAGTTGTTCTGTTGAAGGTTCTAATCTGGTAACTAGTAGCCAATACCAGAGGGTCACGTTCTGCCAATATTGCATTCATATAGAGGCACGTACTGTAAATGCAGAAACTTTCGCGGTGGTTTAATGTGATGCGGTGCTTTACCGCAAATTCAAAACCACCGCGAACATTTTTCCATAGCAGTATGAGACTACAGTGCATGGTGCTACGTAGGTACCGCGAACTTAAAACCACCGCGAAAATACCCTTTTCCCGCTATAGCTATATACCGCGAAATTAAATCCCCGCGAACTTAATCGCATTTACAGTATGTTTATGTGGATAGGACAGTGAGAGATGAAGGGAACTGTATTTCCCTTTAAGTTTGAGAAAAGCGTACCTCGTGCAGAAATGTCCAGTTTGACTTCAAACCCCGCCGTGTCGTTAGTACCAACACAGACGTAACTTGAATTTTGCCCAGAGAGGACTCTATCTATCGCCATGTCCAGCACGACGAAGGGACTGTTGTCCTGGACCCAGCTGTCCTGGAACATCAGGCTCCAGGTGGCGGGGTGGATCTTGTGTTGGAGGGGGTCTGCAGGGCTGAAGGGGGGCTGTAGTGTAGGATCAAAACAGAAAAGAAGACGTGTCGGAAATTTAGACACGCAAACATGTTGCATATACATGCATGTATTACTACAGGAATTTCACAATTAACGGTATGCAAGAGTATATTTATTGCTGTATAGTATAGACACTTGTTACTTTTTACTGCCTGTACATGTACCCTTGCAATTAGCCTACGGGCATGGATTTGCAAATGAACCAATCAATTATTGATAACCTTTTAGGAGCGCCTGCGTTTCTAGTATGTAGGGAGGAGGGCTGATTCGCGATTTCAACATTGGCCAGGTAACTCTAATAGTAGAGATTATGGCCGATGGCATGCGGGAAAATCGCGAATCAGCGTTGCCCAAAAAAATAAACGCCGGCGCTCATAGAAGGTCTGCTAAGGAGGCTAATATCAACAATTGACACAAGCATTGTACAAGAATCACCGACCCTGATCACATCGATGGTCATTTTGGACCCCTCCTGGTTCCCCCCATCAGGGTCAGCGCAGACGATTCGGGAGTCGTTGACCAGGTGGGCGAAGAAGCCGTCTTGTGCTATGAAGACGTCCGCGTACTCAAGTCCACCTGTGTGTTAATGGCAACATTATACTCTCAGTAGATGGATATAAGATGGATTTAACCACTACATATTACAACATATTATTAAACCTCCTCATAAACTAGATACCTGATATAGAATAATATTCACACGTGTAAGGTTGTTTAAATCTTTGGTACATATATGTGTAGTTGGTTAGTTTGAAGTACTTAGAATTGACTTACAGCGGTTGTTTTCAGTAGAAATCTTCACAACAGCATTTGGGTCGAAGAAGAAGTCAGCATTAGTGAAATCGGAACCAGGGTCAAATGCTGCTATACGATAGCCCAGCTTGGTGTCAACAACAACTCCCTGAAAATAACCAGAACCAAAATCATTGAAAAGTAACGAATATATATGGTTTGAATGTAAATCGTTATAAGACATTGCAGTTTTCCCTTTTGCACTACGAAACAAATAGAATTCTACGTACAGATCGTGGAATCCGGCTACGATAGTTCATGCACCCACTTTTCAATTAGAGCAACTATTTCAGCGCCGGGTAGAGCCCAGTCCAAGCCTTCAGGTAATACGAATCAAGGGACAGTATGTTTATTAAACGTTAGGTCTGTTGAATTAAATATACCTTGTCGTCATTAACCACCGGCGTTCTGCAGTCGTCGTTGAAGACAGGCGGATATCCCTCCACGTCATTCACGTCAACTGTCACCGTAATGAACGAAGTGGTGTTGTTCTGTTGAAATAACAAGTTCAAGGAGATATCATTGATACTGGCGATGCTTCCACGCTACACTTAATTAGGCTTAGGTCTCAATCGCACCGGTGCCCGTCAGGGATGTAGCCCCGGCCGGGCTTCAAAGCCACAAATTTGTCCCGGTGGACTGCCGGATACCGGGGGTAACCCTAGGTGTTCCCAACGGGTAGGTCACGGCGTCTATTTGTTACTGGGTCCCGGGTTCATTTTAAGTTCGACTTAAATTCAACCCGGTGCCCGGCCGGGCCCAAAAAATATCCCGGGAGCCGTAGGGTATCCCACGGGGCCACGTAGAGGTCACGCCCTAAAGTGAAAAAAAAAACAGTCCGTGAACTGACGGACATGGCACCTTGTTCCTAAACAGGGCTCTCCAACAGGCATTTTCAACGTTCCTTACTGTTGTCTATGTACATGACGTCGACACTATAGTATGCTGACAGTCCATAATTTGTAACAGCATTCCACATACTAGCCTGATTTAGTCAAAATGTTTGATTAACTGTTTGCATGCATTGTACGTAGTTTTTCCTTTACCTGCATTACAGTGACGTTAAGAATATACTGGTTGTCCACTGTAAAGTCGAGAGGCCGGCTCAGACTCAGGAGTCCAGTATCCTCGGAAAGGTTGAATCTCTGGTGCTAGAAAAGAAGCGATGAGAAAACAAATCAAGATTTCCTATGTTGATATACAATATACCATATATAAAGATACAAGTAACAGCAATACACAACCCTTCCTAACCTTATCTGGATACAAATGACCAATAGATTTGCAAACAAAACGAAGGCTTGCAACAAACAATAGAATGGCCAAGCCCCCGTCTGAGCGACTTGACAGAGTTAGAAACCTGTCGACTGTCAGAAAAATATCATTGAAATCCGTCGTTCCTATGTCCCTGCAGTTCCAGAGCAAGCTGCTAGGGGGCCCAAACATACACCACTTCTTCCTCACAATAGCTATGTGCCACCAAAAATCAAGACCATCCAGGCCAAAAGATACAAAAAAATCGAAGTTCTTCTGCAGTACCAAGGTCACACACGGGGGTGGGGGGTTGGCGGCTGCAAAATCGACCATGACCTTCATCTTTGCAACGCCTACTCACATACCAAATACTAGTATTACAATCCATCCAGAGGTTCTAGAGTTATTGTGACCACAAATATTCGGAAGCACAGGCACACACACACACACACACATACACACACACACACACACACACACACACACACACCAAAAACTATACCTCCATTTTTATGGAGGTAATGATGTGCTACAATATTCACAGGCTGTGGTCAACATTACCTTATTGCCCGACACTAGTGTGAAGCGGGCTTCGGTCTGGTTTCTCAGGAACCCGTTTGCTACAAGTACGTCATTCATGTCAAGCACGTTGGAGCTGACCATCTGGTCCTGTGTGTAGAAAGAAAGTAAGTTGTGAAAACCATCCTTCACCCTATGTTGCATTTTTATGATACCATTTTGCTCCACTGAATATTACCCTGGCTTCGCACGGAGTTATAAGTGCAAAGCTTCGATCATTGATGCTCGTACAGAATGAGTGCACGGTATGATCATGTAATGTATAATTTCGTCAACGGAATGAAAATGTAGAGAAAAAACTATCAAGTAGCACTATATGCAGGCTAACTACGTATAGAAATAGCCACAGCAAAACTGTCTTACCTCATTTATCGTCAACATGAGGTTTTCATGGTTTGCTGTGGATAAGAAAGAACAGAATATTGTGAATATGATAGGGTATACTACAGAACATGCATGTTCTTGATTTTGTATTCAGAAAACTTGAACGCTGAGTCCGTGAAAAGTTTCATCAGATTGGTAACATGCATTGGCATAATACCGGTCATAAGCCTTATACCGGTCGAATAAAAATAGTGGAACTTAAAGAGATCTACACATGCAACAATAGTTATTTCTGAGGTATGCACACTTCAGACATCTAGGTGTCCAATACATCATTTACAAAGCATCGATAACAATGCATTCGAAGACAACAAGGCCAAAAGTTTTCAGGTCATTTTCGGGGCAGGCGAGCTCGTCGTGGGACAAACATACTGTCACGTTCATCGCCAGATTTGTAGATAATAATCACATGTGCTCACGGCACAAGACGAGCATGATTCAACAGCAATCTTGAATTTCTTTTGGTGACCTACAACTCGTGTAAAAGTATGAGGAACCGTTGCATTATCGCCCGGATCTACGGCTGAATGGGTCAAATTGAACGTACGCCGCCATTTTCCCGCCATTTTTAATGCTACGGCCAGCAGTAAAGTTTTACGTCATAGCGGTTGTGACGGACCAAAATTAAATGAAAATTCTTGTCAGTATACGCCCATTTTTTCATGACTTTTTGTATGCTCATGCAGATTTTTGTTTTGTGCAACTACTAACAGGAATGAAAGGAACAACAGAGGATGTATAAAGGTACATAGCGGCAGTTAATTGTGCCGTGTTTCGTTCGGCCGGTATAGTGCACCCCCTTCCAACCACGCGCCCGTTCTCCGTGCAATTCCGCGGTGTGTTCCAATTACGATATTATGCTTTTAGCAGGACCAGAGAGACAAAATAATTTACACAGAAGAAGTGGCAAAGGTAAGCTGTAACAGCAACATGTAACGGGAGAAAATGATGCGTTGATCATTTGCCAAATTAGCATTGCTTGAGAAATTGCAGTAAACCGACCGGTATTATGCCAATGGATGTTACGTCACTGAATAAAGAGCCTCTTTTTTTACACAACCAATGCTTTGTTCTCACCGACGTTTCGGTGACTGTCTATCACCTTCTTCAGGGCAATCCTGACTGGTTCACATTGTACTGCAGGACAGGTGTCGCTGCTCACAGTTCAGATGCGGTCACAAAACGTAAAGTATTTACATAATGTACAGCAAGCTTTATGCAAAATGTTTAGAATGCGGTCCCATGCACAAAGGAGTGTAAAACAGTTGTGAAATGAGGTAATAGTTTCTAGATCTTTTACGTCTTAAGAATACTGTCCCACACGTGACTGAGTCTATACCCCTCCCTCATCTCGGTTCATGACTGTACACTGGACATATTCATTGAACGCTTCATAATTGCATTGAGCTGATATACTCTGCATTTCTTTTGCGATATAGAAGACGTCATGTACTTACGGATGTCGCAGGCCACCCCCTTCCAGCCCTGAGCACACAGACAGGCGCCGTTGAAGGCGTGGCACGTGGCGCCGTTCTGACAGACGCAGGTCTGGTCACACAGCCCGCCGTACTTCCCCTCACTGCAGCCTGGAAGGTAACGTTAACATCATCTAGTAAAACTTTACAGGCATATCTTCGTTACACCGTCTTTTGTAATAGTCCTATAACGGACACTCGACAAAAAGAACATATTACGGATACGCAGATATGGAAGGGCAAACTTTCTGTTTCTTATCACTAAGCATTATCTTTTTACGAAATATGACTGATTGGCATCATGCTAAGTTTTTAACCTCATTTAAGACAAAGTATCTAACATATTTATAGTCTAAAGGGCAAAGTGCACGTGAAAGCTTCGCGCTTTTTGAAACAGTTTGCAACAGAAGCATATAGTGAGTTCGGACGTTCTGTTGAAATGTTAATCAGGTAAAAGGGATACGTTCGGCCTATAACGCAATGATGACGTTGCAAATATGTATTGGAGAAGTTCTAAAGAGAAGGTGAAGTTAACTGTATTGCCCTTAATTACTACATGCCAAGAAAAACTTACCCCTTGCAGTAATATCCAGTTTGACTTCAAACCTAAACGCGTCTTGTGTACCAAAACAAATCCAACTGGACTTTTTCCTGGAGGACACGTGATCTATCGCCATGTCCAGCACGACGAAGGGACTGTTGTCCCGGACCCAGCTGTCCTGGAACATCAGGCTCCAGGTGGCGGGGTGCAGCTTGTGTTGGAGGGGGTCGGCAGGGCTGAAGGGGGGCTGAGGGACGGGAACAGAAACTTTTTTGTCAGAGGTTAGAAACCTTGTAGAATTCATTGTCTTGTTGATTGTGTTGGAAAAGTTCTACATGTAACATAAACATGCTACAAGCACTATTGGCCAATTAGAAAACAGACGTGTCTTGGAAAGTGGAAAGCGTCATTTACAGTTCGAACTGCAACTGGACTTACGACAAAATACCATATGACAATTGTGAACAGCACACTGCCTTCTGTATCAGCGTTTGAATTCTATATTTCTAAGTTATCATTATGATAATATCTTACTCCCACACTCTCTTTAAATGGAGCATTACAGTTCATTTACTTTCTAATACATGTACTCTCTCGCCTATGATACCACCATCTTTCGTCAAGCTTGAAATCGTGTAATTTAAAGGTCACAATTATAGCAATAATATTTGACAAGAAGAACTAACCCTGATCACATCGATGGTCATTTTGGACCCCTCCTGGTTCCCCCCATCAGGGTCAGCACAGACGATTTGGGAGTCGTTGACCAGGTGGGCGAAGAAGGGATCTTGTGCTATGAAGACGTCCGCGTACTCAAGTCCACCTGTGTGTTAATGGCAACACTATACTCTCAGGAGATTGGATGGACTTAACCACTATATAATACAACATAAGCTCCTCATATACTATATAGTTGATATAAAATAATATCCATACTGGTAAAAATGTTTAAATCTTGGGTACATATATGTGTAGTTGGTTAGTTTGAAGTACTTAGAATAGACTTACATTGGTCGTTTTCAGTAGAAATCTTCACAACAGCATTCGGGTCGAAGAAGAAATCAGCATTAGTGAATTCGGAACCAAGGTCAAACGCTGCTATACGATAACCCAGCTTGGTGTCTACAACAACGCCCTGAAAAAAAACACAGAAACCAAAACATCAAAATGTGATAACAGAGGTTTAAAAGGTGTGAAATATTTGTTTCACTGTTCACCGAAAGCAACCTTGTCAATGCTGGAAAGAGTCTGCTGAAATCCATGTTTTGAAAATCGTTCATGAAATTATAGCAAGGCAAAGGAAAGCGTGACAGCATAATATAATGTAAACTCTACCTTGTCGTCACTAACCACCGGCGTCCTACAGTTGTCGCTGAAGACAGGTGGGTATCCCTCCGCGTCATTTACGTCAACTGTCACAGAGATGAACGCCGTGACGTTTTTCTGAAACATTACAACTTTCACTGAAACCTACTGTACTGTTTTCCAGTGTTCTCTTTTCCTGTCATCGTTGAATATTATCGTTAGACTTTAGTTAATAGATAGATTGTAGCTCAGTTATGATTTCTTATATAATGTAAGGGTCTTAACAAATAAGGAAACGCATCGTTGAATACTGGTTACATTACATCTGCAAAATGTATTTTCTTCAGTGCATTTGTTCGATAATTCAGAACTATATCCGTGAATGTAGAATCTTAATGTCGATTATCTAGGTCCACGTTGACGGGTATCACAAGATCTAGAGAAAGCGTTTACCTGTGTCAGGTGCACACTGACGTTCAGATCGTAGCGCTTGTCCACGGTGACGTCTAGTGGCCGGGCCAGCGTCAGTACGCCCGTGTCCTCGGCCACAGCAAACCGGTTGTGCTGTTCAAAAAGTTTTTGAAAAATGAATAAATGAATTTATTACTCAACAAACGCACAGGGTACAATGTATGGCAACCAATAGCAGCAAATAGCTATATATACTCTCCAAGCAGAGGTTAGGCTCCGGCTGTTTTTTAAACGTTTTTTTAGTCGTTTTTATCGGGTTTTCTATATTGTATTGTATCTTGCTGTTAGGCCGGACACAGCAAGATAAAATACAAAATAGAAAGCCCGATAAAAATAGGCAATGGTACTACGAGGCTACATACAGAACAACAAAATATTATCGATAACAGTACAGTTATGTATGCGTGATCTGGTCTCGCATTTGGAATACATTATAAAGAAACTAACCTACGTAGGTGGATATATGACTTGAACATGACAGCAGATATATACGAAAAATATCGCGATCGTTCTGTGAGCGAAAATCGTGTCAGGCACAATGTATTACAAACATTGTACAACCAATACATGCCATGAGAAAGATATTACACGTATACCTTCATTACAAATCTAGAAACCAGGTTACGCTTGATATGACCGTCCAGCTAGCACAATATACTTCTGCTTGACGGGTACAGGAGTGTGAAAACAATAATGCCAACATACAATTCAAAAGGACATTATTGTTCAAATACCGTGTTTCCAGACAGCAGTGAGAACTTGTAGTTACTAGTGGCCTCGTTGGTGGTACCGTTGGTGGTACCATTAGTGGTACCATTTGCATTGGTGGTACCATTGGTGGTGCCGTTGTTGGTACTGTTGACTGAGTCATTCGTGTTTGTCACAGTCTGTGTTGGGATAGGCGTGGTCACGTCGTTGCCAGGGGACGGAGAGGACGTCTCGTTCCCCACCACAAAGGTGGACAGATCAACAACCGTTGACAGCACGGCGGTATTCTGTGTATCAACACGAAGAAAAAGAAAAAAAATTACAATACCAGAACTACTATTATTTGGTCTATCTGGATTTTGACAATTCTATTTAGTCGAATATTTACATTTTATGACTAGAAATACATGGATGATCAGGTAAACATTATCAAGAGAATATCAGGGTGGCCAATACTAGTAACGGGATACAAGTATGTTGTGGCTTGCTAACTCCTCTGGCATATAAACAGTGCCTAGTTAACGTCTGCTATTTCCTGTAGGATACTGCTATTCTGTTCAATCATCCATTTTTAATTTTATTGTTTATTGAATATATATATAGGTGAAATCGCCATAGTGTATTGCTAATCTGTTTTTGCAGCATATTTTACTTCCTTGTGATTGTTATCAGGCCCGCCACATAGGAAACGTCGGGGTCGAAATGGCCTAATCTTCTTGTCTAGACTATAGATTGTTCTGCGAAAAGGATTGTAGAAAGGTGACATACCACTGGAAGCTTACATTGTTTGAGACCATTTAACAGTAATACATTTTGTTCTGTGAAATGGGATACTGAATGATGCAATACATATAGAATATGTAGATAATGTGCACATAGAGCAGTGGAAGACGAAAACATGTTATTTGCAAGTGTTCATTCAACCAAACCGAAAGAATCACTTTGTTTAGAGACATACCCCCAAAATTCATGGACGAACAGAAAGCCCACAAACCGCAGAAAAAAGTGAGACTTTTCGTCTTACTCTGCTTCCAAAATAGAAGTCAAACCCAACCTAGAAATAGCCAGTATTCGATTTATCTCTTTTTACAATAAATGATTAGGCCGCACCAATTTTGTTTTTTGCTTCTTGGATTCGCCTGTCCATTTGTTTCATTTAAAAATAAGAAGTCCCGAGAAAAAATAATACAGGTTTTGCTATCACAAACTGTAAATATTACCATTCGCAGCCATATACACATAATTTCAGTCTGAAAACAATGCCTTTCATTCAGAACACTAATAGCAAATCAAAGGAAGAATTCATTGTATAAAACGTGTCATATAACTCCACGGGCTGTCTTTTTTTGGTCAATTAAGCGGTATATATTCACCCCAGAAATTTTGAAAAAAATTAGGCCTGTCGGTCCAATTTTATCTCTGAACAAAATCCGAGAAGCAACAAATAAACTTGGTGTGGCCTTATCAATTATTACATGTTTGGCATGAACTTGTCAATGCCTACCTCTGGGAGTGACAAGGATACCGTGTCGTTGGTGACGTAGTCACTTTGACCGTTGGCAGCTTCTGTTGTAATCATCACACAGCATGCTATCGTCAGTGTGACACCCATACGCCACGTGGCCACCATGTTTAAACTGCAACAACATAGAGAAGTCTTCTGTTATTACGAAAATACCAAGCACAACATGTACTCAATGCTAAATAGAAAGGAAAGTTAGAGACTTCCAAACTGTTAGTAAAGAAATAGAACGACCTAGGTTGTCCATCATTTTCTCAGTTGTCAGTTATAATTATTAGTTCAAGACGACTTTAGGGCACAGGGCTACAATATGAGTATTCACTCACTCACTCACTCACTCACTCACTCACTCACTCACTCACTCACTCACTCACTCACTCTCATTCATGCACTCACTCACTCACTCACTCACTCACTCACTCACTCACTCACTCACTCATACACACTCACTCACTCACTCACTCTCACTTACTCACTCACTCACTCACTCATACACACACACACACACAAACACACACACACTCAATCATTCGTTCACTCACCCACAAACTCACTCATACACAAACACTCACTCATATACTCACTCACTCACAAACACACACACATACTGCACTCACAGATACACACACACACACACACACACTTATATATATACACACACACACACTCAATATTCACTCACTCGCCCACACACTCATTCATACACATACAAACAAACACTCACTCACTCATTCTTTCTTTCATTCACTCATTCAATATCGTCAGTTCAATCCATATATTGCAGTGGCGGAATGTACATGGATGAAATTTTACGTAGTTGTACGTCTTTGATCGGTCTACTGTACCAGCGAGGCCGCCACAACTGTCACCTACCAACAATTGATCATGACACACAGAACATGCAGCGTGAGCAGTCCAGTGTGTTGACGGGATCCGGCTGTTAAGCAGTGGCCCACTTCATTGTACTTGTCGAAAAGAGCCAGGGGAATTTCCCCGTACAATGAACTTATGTATACTGTTGCCTATCTTCTATGTCATGATCAGTAGACAAGTAGCTTAACTAACCATTCAGTTCAGCTAAGCTAAACTGGTTCGAGACCACAATCGCAGAACAAGAGTTTGCGTAGTGGTTTTGCCAAGGTGGTCGAGCCGATCATGACGAATCAAAACATGCCTTTCGTATACTCTGCGAGTTTGTAAATGCACGCGTTGACAAGGTAAAACGCCTCAAATATCTCCAAATTTACGATCAACACCCTGCAGCTAATCACACAGTAACTGGTGACCCCACCTATGCCCGAAAACTGGGCCAGAAAAACCAGACTTTTGTGTAAGCTGAAAATGTCCCACGGCAAACATACTGTACATCATGCACCACAACAACGCAGCAAATCAAGTGATGTAAGGGCATGCTTACCTGGTTCCTCTCACCGTGTGAAGGAGACACTATTTCTGAAGAACACGTCCAATGTCCTCGAGCTTCGATCGTCTCTCGGCCGTACAGAGCGTCCTGCAGGCGACTTCGCTACACAGAGAGCCACTAGTCTGACTGTGTGGCACCCACTGTGTATAGCACCTATGCTTCAGGGAAAGGTGCTGATGTGACACGCGTGGCTTAACTCGATCAGACAAATCCTCACACTCGATTGGTCGCCACGTTTCGCGCTCGTGTGACGTAGCAGGAAACAAAAAATGAGAGTCGGTGGTGGCAAGTGGATTCCCCGTGACGTCAGAAGACGTATCTTATGACAAAAGAAACACAACAGGTGTGATGACTGTAAGAAGATATAAGGAAATATTTGAAAGCTGATGGAGGCACGTGGATTCCCAGTCACGTTAGATAGCATTTTGAACCATAACAAACACAAACACAAACACCGCATGAAAAGATAATCAGAATATTTTTGAAGGAAGAGACGTATCATTTTCAAGTCTGCTTGTTGGAAATAAGGAATCTTTATGGTTTTCTTGGTGGCCATATGGGGATTTTCTGTGGGACACGTAGTTCTAAGTTCAAGGACTACTTAAGACCTTAGATCTTCCAC
Organism: Branchiostoma floridae; assembly: GCF_000003815.2. Taxonomy (NCBI): domain Eukaryota; kingdom Metazoa; phylum Chordata; class Leptocardii; order Amphioxiformes; family Branchiostomatidae; genus Branchiostoma; species Branchiostoma floridae. The sequence continues at coordinate 18,263,151 of NC_049984.1, read as the reverse complement.
CTTAGATCCTCCCGCAATATTACATATACAGGAAAATACATGTATTTCCAAAGATCTCATAACAACACAAAGACTATCATTCACAAGTGCCAGTAGCTTTGTAAGACAACAAGTCCTCGTATTCTAATACCTTACAAACTATTGAAAAAAAAAAAAACACATTTTTCGTCTGAAAGCATTGGTGTTTAATCACCACCCCCAATGAATACAATGTACATGATAATTTTCTGGAAAAGATGCATGCATATGTGGCATAATGGTATTCATTTATTTTCTCAACCTCACATTGGAATGCAATTTGTCTTGTGTGTATACACCATGTTTCTTTAATTTTATTTATTTGTTGAAACATTCTATCGTCGTGGGTTGTCGTGGTTGTTGTTTGAAATCTGAGAACAATGGTGAATTCACCATTTTGCATGTGTGTGCTCGAAGGATATTGTCAAAACTTTGTTACTGGTATACAATTCATGTCGCCACCGTCACAGTACTAGTGCACCC
>NC_049984.1:18230325-18262550 GCF_000003815.2 Branchiostoma floridae | reverse complement strand
AAGAGCAATATACGGTGTGTACCTTTGAGATGACTATACAAACCACTCCTTTGCGTCAATTCCAAGATTATATGATTCGGACTTACAATATACTTGTCTTATTGAGACTTTCCAAAGTGGTTGGTTTATACAGTTACAAAGGAGGAAAGCAGTGGAAACCAATCCTGATCTGATCTGTTCAGACACTGTGAGCTCCGCTAGGGGGCATTCATGAGCTGCATGTAGTCTCTATTATCTTGTTTTTTCTTGCATCTCCCAAGACGACACCGTTGAACCGACATTCATATTTAGATTGACAAGATAAAACACCAGATTCTGTATCTGTATTGTACAGCCGGTGTAACTATCATGAGATAAAAGACAATACCTTTACAGGTACACAATTGTAGCTGGCTAAAATTATGAGATAGATACTTTCTTTGGCATTGAGAGCATATACTATAGGTTTTATCAAAATGCAGGTCTATGTCTATCTGTACACTTACTACCATAACATACGTTATGATCACATGAATCGTAAATTATTCTGTGGTTTAACCATGCAAAATCTGAGATGGTATTTTAATTCCGCAAACCACTACATGCCCCATCACACCATTTCTGCGCATACCCTGATAAGTGCTAGCTTATGATTAATTTGATCCAGCATATACAGAGAAGTTATCTCTACTATTTAAGATTTTGAAGGGTGTGTTGAGGAGTACGCTTTCTCTTGAACGTAGGGAAAGAAGGCTCAATGGCCTCTCCGAGTCTTTTGGACATCAATGATGAGACACTGCACTGTGGCATCGGTACGGTTCTTTTTACACAACCAAAAAGGTTAAGTACCTGCAAATGTCGGTAGGTGGCGCAACTAAGGGAAGCTGAATGCACTCCATCTTCTCACCGTTCACGACATCAGGATTAATCCTAGGGGTGGGTACCGGTACAGAAAAGTTAGGTACAGGTCCGGTTGAGGTCCAGAGAAGCAGGTTCGAGTGGGGATCTGAACCTGCACCTATTGTCTTCAAAAACTTGTGAATGGCGATACTCAAAGCAATGGTCCATTTCGCCACAAAGGAAATTCTGTTTGATTGGTGGAGTATTCGACTCCACTGGCGTTTTGCCGATGTACGCTTGGTCCGAGAAACTTGGCAGAAGTTACTACTTTTCGTTTATGTTATTTTCTTGGACCGATAAGCCCCAGAACGTGTGGACCCCTGCTGATGATATAATTCATTTTCAAATCGGTCAAAAATCCGGTTTACTGATTTTTCAGGTCTGCTTTTTTTCAGGCCGGTTTTGTACCAGTACGGTATTTCGGTCCACCCTATTTCATACCATTTGTAGTACTTTATACGTTGGTTCTGTAGAAACCAACCACGATGAAAATAATTGCGGATACAGTGTAATATGTTTTACGCTACAACAAGACAACCAATGCCAGTGTATGCCCTGTCGGGCGCCTTCTCATCGTTGGTCAAAAACGAGCGGTCTGGGAACTCTAACATCAAGTTATGGCATGGTCAGCTGGTCATCAAAGGGTTAGTTCTGGTCACTCAGAAGTCATACGAGGATTCCAGACGGCTAACAGCATGTCTTGTCTATCTCTATATAATATATAAATGCGCACAAACAACATTACGAAGATTTGAAAGTCATGTGATGATTCCATACGGATGATTTCGCACTAGATATATCTACATAATACGTCTGTGTTAAGAACCACATTGCCTATGGTACAGGCAACTGCACAGCAAAAAAAAAAAGAACCAAGATACCGTGCGTCGTCACACAGTACTATTCTTGTGTATCTCCTCTACTATAGAAACATATGCACTGATTCATCATTCCTCTTTGCGTTTCGTAAGGTTTAAAGTTAGGCTTTCATTCACATTACGGTTTGTCTTAAATGTCACACTAGTTAGAGCACGTGTCTCGTATGTGCTTGTTTAAACCGTGCATGTTGCGTGACTGTAACTTTATCGGACCGTGTGCTGGGTACATGCCGTGTCGCGCGGTGGCGGTTAGAACGGTCACGGGTGGGACAGATAGTTTACATCACGGCAGGGTGACTGACATGGGAGACAGCACGGTAGGTACGCGGCATGGCAAAAATCTCCACCACGCTGCTGGCCAGTTAGTTAAAGGTGCAGACTCACTGCAATTGCGTCAAGCTTGCGTCACTGCGGGGTTCGTGCACTGCCTCACTGATTTGTTATTTTCTCCGATTTTTTTTATTATAATTTAGATATTGCGTAATACGTAAAAGTGTATGACTAAGAAGACGACAATATACACAAAAAGTAAGAAAATTCGTCCTTTATCTCTTAAATTCGTTGAGTATCTTTCAAACCCCGCAGTGACGAAAGCGTAACGCAGGTGCAGTGAGAGAGCACTATTAGTTAACTTTGGTCCTTTCCGTGGTGCATAGGCCGGTGCCTATCTCTTTTTCTGTAGCCCTGGGCCAAGCAACTTTTGTGCAGTCACTACAGCAGGGGATAGCCCACTGGTAGTGGCGTGTGTTCAACTACCATACCTTTTCCCCCACATGCTGAGTGCTAAGCAGAGAAAGCAGTATGTACCAATGTGGCCATCCAGTCAGTCTTTTCTGCACGAGATGGCACATAGAGCGGCGCCCATCTCCTTTTCTGTAGCCCTGGTCCACGCAACTTTTGTGCAATCACAACTGAAAGGGGCTAGTCGACTGGTAGTGGTGCGTGTTCAACTATGATACCCTTTCCCACATGCTGGGTGCTAAGCAGGCAGAGAAAGCAGACTGAGTATGTTATGTACCATTTTAAAAAGTTTTTGGTATGACTCAGCCGGGTATCGAGCTCACAACCTACCGAACCTGCAGAAGGCGAACACTCTACCCACTTGAATTGAGCATTGCACTGGTATTACGCTGGCCAGCGGCCACCCGTAATAATGACCCGTCAACAAGAATTATGTTCGGAACCACCCATGCGCTTAGGTTTAAATCTAGTCTATTTCGTCCAGGACCCTTGCGGCTCACCTTTCCACTTTGAAAATACATGTAATGTAATATATGATACAAGTAACTTCTTGCTAAATCACTAAGATACCACAAAAAAATAGGATGCTATGTCTTCATTGGCGCTATAACGCAGTCTCTGTGGAAACCATAAACAAATACCCATCGCCGGCGCTAATTATAACCTTTATAACGTGTGCAAAACAAGTTTGAGGTCTTTTTTCAAATACAATTCAATCTCTACAACTGGATAAAAAACGGATATTTACTTCCGGACGTTTCGAGTGACATCCATCACTCTTCTTCAGCAAAAGCAGAATGAACTAGTCAGAACAATTCAATACCAGTATAGCTAACTAGAAAAACTGGTTTAACCACTAAATCGTTAGGATCATATGCAAAAGGTTACACAAATGCAAATCATGTTAGGATAGTTCCTATGGTCAGACAATACCATAGGAAAAAACTATTGTCCTTTGTGGTGCAAGGCGTACTGGTATTGAATTATTCTGACTAGTTCATTCTGCTTTTGCTGAAGAAGAGTGATGGATGTCACTCGAAACGTCCGGAAGTAAATATCCGTTTTTTATCCAGTTGTAGAGATTGAATTGTATTTGAATATTGCTTACCTGGATGTCTAACCTTCATAAACGTAAGTTTGAGGTCTGTTTGCGAAACAATCCTCAATCTTATGAATGACACTTCGATCTGACATGAGATGTGAAATACAACAATACAGGTTAAACTAAAACTTAACAAGAAGAATGCTAAGATTTAGCCGTTTTTATGACCAGAATATGAATTCTGCAATAACTGCGGGTTTAACATTACAGTGTAGTTATTAAAGTCAAGGACACAGATTGCTGACCTTTTTCTTCGCTCACATTCCAATATTTCTATTGAGGGTATTCTTGTACAAGGGGTGCTCTATCTGTCCAAATCTGTCACATCATTTCGAAGAAAATCATAATTTCCCAGAAATGCGTAGGAGGGACGTATACAAAGTATGGTGTTACAGCGGCTAATCAGCCTCAATTATTACTATCTTTCACACACGGGTTTTCACTCCAATTAACAGCCTTTGAGTGACTGAGCCTTGATTATAAAACCTTCACTTTTGTCAGCCTTATGCGCTAGTAATACCTTCTAATGATCCGACTAATCAACAATATTAACATGTAGAAATAGTTATCATTGCTTAGATCAAAGGGCGATCCTTATGTAACGATTTAGCATCTCTTGGAAGATAGTGACATCTGTCCAAACCTCACATATCGTACTGAGCATCGTCTGTCAGTTTGACAAGAAGGTTGTATAACCTCCTTGGTTTGTGCATGCTGGTTAATGCAGAAAGACATGCCTTAGATCCAAGACTTATTTATGTTCTTCCAATGATATGTCACAAATTGTTTGCCATGTAATAATGAACACCGATTAATGCATATCGTCCGCACATTTGTTTGATGTATCTATGTTTGACCGTTGTCAACATACACTTGTTGTGTTGGAAACATTAGTACATCGTGGGGCAGAGCAAAGTTATGGCTTTGACTATAAGAGTTCAACAATTTTAGGCTTGGCAGGTAAGCAAGAAGAGATTTCTTATCGTTATAGAGAACAAGATGATTTTGATATACGCTGTACAAGTAGCAAACTAGAATTAGTGGCCTCCCCCTTGAAAAAGAAACAGGCGATATAAGAAGTTACTTGTGTGCAAAAGAACATGTATATTGTGCATATCTGTATATTAGATATGATAGGAGATGAAAAACATTTCTTTTCGACCTGGCCTTTCTACGGTAAACGAAAAGAGCTCTTTAAAGAGGAGAGTAAATTCCATCCTAATCTTTCCACTCTTACAGACTGAAAGAAAACTAATCTTTCCACGCTACAGACTGAAAGAAAATTACATGATTGTACTCTTAACATTACACCCCCCCCCCCACACACACACACACAAAAGTTGGCCATGGGATCCTAGATCCTTCGTCTCTACTGTCTCAGAAAAAGAAGTTAAAACTCAAAAAGCTACAGTTAAGTTAACCATTAGACTTAGCGTAGTCGCTTATTATACTGTTTACCATTGTTTGTTTGTCAAATAGCCCTCGGAAAAAAACTTGCAATAAAATTATCATTATTATTATTACGTCTTAGGTGTCCCTGTGATTTTTTGCTAAGACTGAAAACTTGACGTTAGACATAACCCTACTTGTATTTCTTTGATATACCAACACGATGGAACTATTCACGTATCACTACCAGTGTAATGTGATTTTACGCTACAGTATGATACGTGTATACCCTGTCGGGCGCCTTCTCAGCGTTGGTCCAAAAAGGAGCGGTCTGGAATTTCTAACATGTCATGGTCAGGTGGTCGTCAAAGCCTTGGGGTGGACGGGCACTCTAGAGTCATGCGAGGATTCCAGATGGCTAACAGCGTAACTTTACGTAATCTTTAAAATACATGATAGGTGCACTGTTCAAGAGCACTTTGTCGTCACCAATACGAACACGGAGAAGTCACGTGAGGGGCTAGGCATGGCTAACGCTGGCTAACGTCACCAAACAAACCCAAACTTTAATTATTCTCCAAGCAGAGGTTGGTTCGCGATTTTCAATGTTGGCTAGGTTCTCTTATGCCGGGAAAGAGAGTTTGCCGTGGAAAGGAGTTTGCCGTGGAAGGAAGCTTTGCCGTGGAAGGAGTTTGCCGTGGAAGGAGTTTGCCGTGGAAGGAAGTTTGCCGTGGAAGGAGTTTGCCGTGGAAGGAAGTTTGCCGTGGAAGGTAGTTTGCCGTGGAAGGGAGTTTGCCGTGGAAGGGAGTTTGCCTTGAGGCGGTCCAAACCTGCTTCCACCGCAAACTTCCTTCCACGGCAACCTCCCTTTCCCGGTATACGAGAACCTAGCCAACGTTGAAAATTGTGGACTAGCGCCGCCAGTCCAGCTCGGAGTCTAGTCTGCGAAGGAGGCTATTAAATCTCAGCCACTACTAAATCCCCGCGGGACCCACCCTCCGGTTGGAGAATACGCAAACCTGTCGTCGTTAAGCCCCCTTTACAAATAAAAATTTTAGCTCGGCCGAGTTGTCAGCGAGCTCTAAATTACGAGGAGGCATGACTCTGATACCTACGAACGAATGGCAGAGTTTCTTCGTCGGCATCAGGGTCATACCTCCTCGTAATTTAGAGCTCCACCGCAAACTTCCTTCCACGGCAACCTCCCTTTCCCGGTATACGAGAACCTAGCCAACGTTGAAAATTGTGGACTAGCGCCGCCAGTCCAGCTCGGAGTCTAGTCTGCGAAGGAGGCTATTAAATCTCAGCCACTACTAAATCCCCGCGGGACCCACCCTCCGGTTGGAGAATACGCAAACCTGTCGTCGTTAAGCCCCCTTTACAAATAAAAATTTTAGCTCGGCCGAGTTGTTGGCGAGCTCCAAATGGACATTTTCGGCCGGAGTATGACCGGCGCTTTGGCGATGATGCGGACCTCGAGCGAAGTTTTGCAGCTCGGCCGGCGTTTGCGGGGCACTTGCAGCTGCGCTTAATTTCAGCGAGGCCTCGGCGGCGAGCATTGAGCTCGGAGAGCTCGTCAATGGGTTGCCTGTAGCTCGACCGGAGCTTGTCAGAGCAATGGTCAAGACTTGGCCAATACTCGGGCGGCAACCCGACGGTTTTTGACTCCCTTTTTTTCGGTCGGAGTTTGCCCGAACTCTTAAGCCTCGCGCCAGACTCGTTCGGGCTTCCTGCAATAACCGGACGATATTCCGTCCGACTTTAAACTAGTTTGGCGTGCTTTGGGCGAGCGTCGTGCTGGTGTCGCTGGGAGCTTTGGAGGGCTCCGGCAGAATTTTAACTGTCACCTAATCAATTTGACACCTGTGTTGAACACGTGCCCTTTGTTTTAGCCTTTCATCTGTAATAAAAAGTCTGTTCCGAAATATAAGATAACTAGAGACTACTGTATGATTTTTGCTATAAAAGAAAGCTGCGTTACTTTTATTTCTTATGTAAGGCCATTGGACACAAAGACAGTACTTCCTATCTTTCTTTATGTTATAGACTTGAATGTGTTAGATCACATATTCTTCATGTCTGAATGCTTTCCAGTCTGAAACTCAGACGGCCTTTGCCGGCCTTCGCTCGAGGTTCGCCCAAGGTTCGCCCGAGCTTTGCCCGAGGTTCGCCCGATGTCAGCTTTGTCAATATTATTGTATTATGGTGAATCGGGCTGGTTTTTTCACTTTGTGGCTCTTGTGGTAGTTTTTGGATTGGTGTGTCACATCATTCCTGTTGATATCATTGTTTTCAGTGTGCCTGTCCAATCCACTCATGTCCTACATATATCTCGCAACTCAGAAATTGAATTTTACACAAATATTGGCTTTTTACAAGGTTAGTCAGTTCTGACTTCGTCCATGTTCAAGACATAGTATAATCTCATTAACAAACTAGAGTTCCACGAACACATACCTTTGCCAAATAAACCAGGTTTGTTATGTAGAATGATGTCTGTAGACAAATGCGTTACCCCTTTCATTTTCTTTGTAATGATATGCTTGGAGTTGGTTTATAAAATTTCAGCATTGATCATGCAAATTAGATCCCAAGTTACAATTAATTGATATCGAATTGCATACCAAAATCATGATGATCCTTTAATCCATTCTTGACTTATTCTCTTTCAAAGTCTTTAAATGCACCTCTTACTCTCTTCCCTCTTTCTCAGTTACATATGTGAAAACTTTGATGAAAGTACTATAATGGAATACAGTGGATTTATGAACTTTTCCTCATCAATTATGCAAATTAGCTGTTAATTTGCATAATAAGTATCACATTATATAAGTCTTCACTTAGGCTATCTACATGCAAAAAATCATGACGATCCGTCAACACGTTCATATTTTCTCATTAATTATGCAAATGAGATCATCATGTGCATGATAAAAATGTATTGACATTTCTCTCTTTCTCAGCTACATATGTGACAAGTTTTAAAGTCCTATCATGGAATGTAGTGAATTTATAAAATATCCTCATTAATTATGCAAATTAGCTGTTGATTTGCATAATTTGTATCTTATTATGCAGGTCTTTACTTACGCTACCTACATACCAAAAAACATGATGATCCGTCAACATGTTCATATTTTCTCATTAATTATGCAAATGAGGCCATCATTTGCATAATTGATATCTATCGACATTTCTCTCCTTCCCAGCTACATATGTGACAAGTTTGAAAGTCCTATCATGGAATGCAGTGGATTTATAAATTTTCCTCATTTATTATGCAAATTAGCTGTTGATTTGCATAATTAGTATACCATTATGTACGTCATCACTCATTCTATCTACATACCAAAAATCATGACGATCCGTCAACACGTTGTAGAGTTATTCTCGTCCAAAGTTTGAAAGGAAACCGGTGTCTGCAGTTCCAAAAAAGCCGCTAGGGGGCCCAAACTCACAGCACTTACTCTCTGCCTAGAGGGCTATCTACCACTCAAAAATCATGAACACAGCATGTCCAGAACAGGAGATATCAAAAATTGAGGTTCTGCTGCAGTACCTTATCAAGCCGCTAGGGGGCCCATTATCGAACTTGACCTTCGTTTTCCCGACCCCTACCCACCTACCAAATATTATCGGGATCCATCCAAGACTTCTTGAGTTATGCTGTTAACACACAGACAGACAGACAGACAGACAGACACACAGACTCACAAGCCCAAAACATAACCTTAGCCATTCTGGCAAAGGTAATTATAATCAGTTGTCTTGGACGGACGTCGGACGGGCTCCGTCCATTTGTAAAGGGGGCAGATTTTCAGCGAAAAATACAGCCGATGCTCGGGCGATGTTGAAATTCGGCGAGCTCTGACCGAGCTACAAATTCGGCCGGCGTCCGCATGAATTGTTCAATTGTTTAAGCGTCCACTTAAAGCCGGCTTTAGTGCAAGGCAACGTCCTGGCGGATTTTCTCTGATTATCAAAGTTCTAGGATATTAAAACATAAAACGTAAAACACCCTGTGTTGTAAATGAGATTTTCACGACGAGATATATTACCGTTGAAGCTGATCTCATTCTTCGAAAAATTGATTAGATGACTCTTTAAATCTATGTCTGGTACTGAAAATTTCATTTTCCTTATGCGCTTTGACCATACTATACTATACAAACCAGGGCTCTAGCCAGTTCGAATTTTTTTCCGTCAGCCAATTCCCATTGTCGCGAAAACACTATTCCAGGAGTTAGAGAGAGTGAACTGAGACCTTGAAAACGGGTTTTTAATGAGATTATCGTATGCGAAAGGGCGCCGACACACATTGTCAACAATCATAACAATAGTAAAGCCCCGGTCACAAAGCGCGTACGATTTCTTGCGATGGTATATTCCGCATATCGTACGATGAGCGCTGTAAATCGCAGCAAAATCGTAAGCAAAATCAGCCATCGCAACGCATCGGATGGTGTTCAAAATTTTTCCAGCGTCGTACGATTTTTCACTTGTGTCTCTTTTGAATAGCCGCCTGGCCGCTTTTGTGCTTCTATAACCAACAAAATGTGGACTTAGCTGTTGAATACCTTCCTATAATATATTTAACTGTAGAAATAAATTAAAAGAGACCATGACAACAAGAGCATTACAAGAAAAGTTCAAATCAAGCGTGAGTACTGGTACGATTATCTCGGCCTGCTTGCCGGCTCTCCGTGTCAGGCTCTTTTGAAGATCGTATCATGATATGCTATCAACAAAAAGATGCCATCATACAAAACTCATATCATAAGCATTATATCATATATATTTCCGACTCATAGAGCCTGCCTTTATGTTCGAGTTGTCCCCATGGTTATTACGATTATGGTAAACTGACCCAAGACCGACGAGAGCTGAGATTTGATCTAATTATAAACTCACGTGCATGAAGCGATCAAACAATTGTCTGCATCACCTGTGCGGGGCGCGCTGTTCTCTGGTTGTGACTGTGGCAGTTGCGACTGATATATTTCCCCTTTTCGTCAATATCGACAATATAAGGGAAAACTGAAACCATCACAACATGCTACAAAATTACAAATCTATAACCTCATCAGTAGACAAAAATTGCCGTAATGAACTCTGCTATGGGGGCAAATAAAATCTTACGACGATAGCGAAATTTTGAACATGTTCAAAATCCATTTCAGCTCTATTTTTCGCCATACGACGCTCCCCGATTTACTATGATTCACTGCGATTGACGCAGGCACGCTCTTATCTCTCATCGTACGATGCACTACGCGCTTTGTGACCACGACTTTACATACTTAAACCATTGCTTCCGATTCTCCCCCGACTTACGACGCACTGCGCTTATCCTGCGCATCGGAAGGAATCGCAAGGAATCGTACGCGCTTTGTGACCGGGGCTTAAAACAAACAGTCTGTGGCACTTACGGCCGTGGACGGCGTCCCCAAGCCGCCTGTAGCTTCCACCGAGGATTTTTGTCCGTCAAGGTTGACGGATTAAATTTTTTCCGTCACACGCAGCAAATTTCCGTCAATTGACGGAAAAACGGACGCTGAGTAGAGCCCTGATACAACATCACTAAGAGACCAGAAGCCAAACATATGCATTAGTATAGTTTTAGAAATCATGTACATGTATTAGATTAATATCAGTATATACTTTATTACGACTTCATGTCTGTATGGCTGTACTTAGCCCGGTGTCATGAAAGTACAATTGAAGGCTAGCATCATCATTATGACAAATTCATGATTTGTGATTTTCATGGCACATATTGTCGCCGCCAATATTGACGTTAATAACCCGGATGTTCCGCCGCTATGACGCCATTCATAAATTCCACGAACGCCTTGAACGTCGATTAACTTCCTCATGCACGTCATACACGTTAGAATCTGTCGGAAGCGTAGAAGTCATTTAAGGTAACGTGGTCATGTTCTTATGTATCCAAGAGTTTGATTGGAACTGTAGACGCCACTTATGATGATGATGGTTACCTACAGAAATTCTCCATTTCATTACCGCTGTCCTCAATATCTTCACTTCCTACTACCGTTATCAGAACTATATGCATCTTTCTATAGTGTGTGTGTGTGTGTGTGTGTGTGTGTGTGTGTATGCATATGTCTGTGTGTGTTTGTTTTTATGTCTCTGTGTGTCTGTATGTTTCTGTGTGTGTGTCTGTGTTTTCGTGTGTCTGCGCGTGTATGTTTGTATATCTGTGTTTGTGTCTGTGTGTATGTATGTGTGTGTGTATGTGTGTGTGTGTGTTTTCGTGTGTCTGTGTGTGCGTGTTTGTGTGTGTGTGTGTATGTTTTCGTGTGTCTGTGTGTGCGTCTGTATGTGTCTGTGTGTGTCTGTGTGTGTGCATGTGTGTTTGTGTGTGTGTGTGTTTGTGTGTGTGTGTGTGTGTGTGTTTGTATGTGCGTGTGTGTGTGTGTGTGTCTGTGTGTGTTTGTTTTTGTATGTGTTTGTGTCTGTGTGTGTGTTTGTATTCAAATCTGACTTTCTAAGGTTTACCATAAAACAAGGCGCGCAAGGTTCTGACATGTTTTGGATTACACTTAGTGATATTGGCAGGTGTCTACCTACATACCTATTGGAGAGGTAATAACGAGGAAGATTTGCTATAAAGATGCAGTTCTAGAGAAAATGTGTTCAACATAAAACTTCTCCCTGAAATGTAGAAATGATTGATTTGCTTCGATGAGAGTGGCAAACTTCTAAGGGGTGGTCCAAGTGAACGGATCTCAGTCGAGCATCTAGCGTGTACATAGAGATAGATAGAAAACAAGATTCGCTACATGACGCCTTTGGGAGAGGTTGCTAGGTAGAAACCAGGCCACGCCCAACAAGATTGATTGGTGATGTCACGTCGAGGTACGTCACACAAAGGGCAGGCCTTCTCTTGGCTTTTTAACGGTTCGATTAAATCAATTCAATTACATCCTAGGAGGAGATAACCCTTACTGTGTACAAATTGGTAAATATATCGAAGAATGTTTAGACCTTAGAACCAATTGTGTAAATGATACTCTGGACTCATCATGTTGATATATTGATACTTATTCATAGAGATTCATGTATAGGTAGCTCATCGTATACACCTGTTTGTTCAGATATATAGTTGTAGTGTCAATAAAGATCATATAAAAAAATTAGCATGTTACATAAAATCAAACGCTTTAGACCTAACTTTGGATTCTTCTCTTATTCGTGTTAAGTGCCAATTTGCGATTTTGTTATCTTCGTTTTAATGTCTTTCTTCATTGCTTTCTTCAGTCAAGTGTCTTTAGCAAAATCTAAATCTAAATCCAAACAAGTTCACATACCAGGGGGTCCAAAATTTGATTCTGACCTTCGTGTTCCCAACCCCAATCCACATACTAAATATCATTACAATCCATCCAGAGGTTCTAAAATATGCTAATTACAAATCTCCCCATGCACACACACAGGCATACCAAAAACAATTCCTCCATTTTTGATGTGGGTAATAACTCATAGTATAAGTTTTGCCGGAAAGACAAACTGCAAAGACAAATTGTTGAATGTTACCAGAACTCATAGCTCATAGTTTTTCCACAATGGCAGCATGTATTTGGCTTTTATGTAAGTTTGTTAGGGTGTCGTAACACCCCCCCCCCAACGACCGGTCGGGCGAATGTTAATAGTAAGAATCGGTTCTTAACTTTGTAGTGTTCTCCTTCGCTTAGAGCATCGCAAATAACACGGTTACCGATACAACACAACTGTGGTCCGCCAGTGGAGTATGTCGCGTTTGTGTGCGCCATGTTGTTTCTGCTGACCGAGCATAGCGATGTGAAGAAGGTGTTGGACCAGTCACCTTGGAGTGTGGTTTAGCAAACAAGGAACCTTGTAGCGCTCCTTTCTTTTGTAAGACCCCATTTCACTAGACTGACTGCGATGCGCTCTCGCTGCGACCTAAATAGAATATGTGTAACCTTTGATTTAATACTGGGTATATCATACAGCATGTAAAAGTGTGACCGAGAGGACAACACACAAAGTGTAAAATAATTTTTCTATACAATTCGTTGAACGACCTGTCAAATTAATTCAAACAAAAAAATAGAAATAATCTCTTGGTGGGGGAGGTGTGGTCACTTATGGACAGGTTAAGTGCCTTTCCTAAGACGACTACAGAATTCTTCCAAAGAGCTCTTAAAAGGTAAGTAGTTTCGCGTCCTTAAGCCCTAGCTCTTCCTTACAATGCTACGCCGTCTTAAGTAGACACCTACAGTTTACAGTAGCGATTAAGGGATTACAGAAGGATCTTCGAATTCTGTGGCTATAGTCACCACGACAGCGAACACTTTCAGATTAGTAAGAGGTAAAGGTCTATGTATTCAGTAAACCTGCAAGATACTTTACGTCCTAAAGACACAAAGAAATAAGAACGAACGCTGTCCTAAAATACTTTAACACTGTGGAAGAATATATCAGCATTTGTACAGATTCATGATTTAAAGATCCTTAAAAGATGTTGGAGGCCAATGCGTGATGCCCTGCTGAAAGCAGAGTTCAGTCAAACCAATAAAACACTTGTAGACAACATGGCATTGCACAATGCAGAGTGAGACAGTACATGTACATGTACGTCCCAACTCTTATAGGGCCTTCACACGGAAATCGAATTAGCAGGAATCAAGCCGAACCAGCCGGAATGAAGTATTTGCAAACTTCGTGTCACATTCGGGGCCATTCGGGTGGGAATTCCAAATGGGCCTTAAATCCCCTTCACACACGGTGGTCAAATACGGGCTCAAAATCTCCCATGTCTAGCCGAATTCGAACCTTCTTCCATGATGTTCCATCTGACGTAATTCGAACCGAACCCGTGTTCTATTTAGGTCATCTGCGGTCATTGCGGGTAAAACCGTGCTTTCTGGCATTTTCCCCCCAACTAACTTGAATCAGGCGAAAAACATAGTTTTTAACCAATATAAACAATTTTCTGGACAGTACATCTATGCTTTCACTTTGTTGCGGACCTGTAATATGTAACGAAGCTACTGGTGTTTTTGTTGGTGACCTTGAATATCATAAGTGTTGTTTACACCGGTATCAATTACACCCTCCCGCTCTCCGTGCGGCATGACATGCGTGTAAACATCGTTTAAGATCTCCACCAAGAAGAGACCAACATAAGTCATTGACGGCTCAAAATGACCGCAAGGGTTTTCCCGAGATTTCTGTTTTTGGGATTTTTAAAAAATGCCTTAGATTTTGAATTATTGGTAATTAAGTGCGAAAAATGCAATTTTTACGCATATTTTCGACTGTAACTTTGCTTAAAATCAAAAATTAAAAAATCCCAAAAACAGAAAGTTTTATTTGCCTCTGAGATGACGAAAAATATAAAAATCGAGAATTTGCCATGGCACTTGCGGCTCATCTTATCAAGAGTATGGTCATATTGAAGGCCTTCCTTGAAACAGAAAATAATCGTCTTTGGAAGCAAAATCGAAACAAAACAATTATCTCAATTCAAACGGGAAGATTCAAACTATCTAAAATTGCGAATTTAATCTTATTTAGAATACATTTTCCTTGTCATAACATCTTGTTTATTTTGAAATATTTTACGGTTAGCAAATAGTTGGCCTCTTGTAACCCGATACTCTGTCGAACTCGCATAGCAACGGGAAAGAATACCCTAGCAACCGACCGCCGTGACACGAGAAGGATTGAGCCGGAATGCCGTCAGAATGAAAATTCTTGTCTATTCCTGTGAATTCGTAGTGCATTCTAGACATTCTTACGGCATTCGAAATATTCTTTCGGCCACATTCTGGCAGGATTCGAGGTGGCTTGCCGTTTCGGTTCTCCATCGAATGAGATAAGAATGTTTCAAATAATGTTAGAATGTCGTAGAATGCGGTCAGACTAAAGTCAGAATAGTTAGAATACACTAAGAATCCACTACGAATGCCATTCGATATTTCTCCACTTCGAATGCACCTCGACAGTTTTTAACATGTCAAAAACTTTCGAGCCAGCCAAAAGAACGAGGACGAATATCTCGAATGCAGTAAGAATGTTTAGAGTTTACGGTACGAATTGCAAGGAATTGCCACGAATAGAAACAAAAATCATTCGGACGGCATTCCGGCTCATTCGTGCTCTCGTGTGAAGGGGGCTTAAACAGCGTTGTCTATATTAGATTGGCATCTGTCTATAAAACACTACAAATTTTCACGGTCTTCCCAACAAGTACTATGACTATGGAAGATCAGCAGGCTTCACTATGCTTCCGGGCGAGAAAGATACTAATCTAACGTTCATCACTAGCTAACCTTGAAAGACCTAAGGTGAGAAAACTTTACGTCAAGACGGGCGTGGTCAGCGCACAAGAAGTTAGCAGATGACGTCAAGTTTGCCCTAGCGGTTTTTCGTTCCTCCATTTGAAAATGACGCATGCCTGACAAGTACCTACTCCAACTTCCCATGAAGGGGTAGGGAATTTTGTTGGTCTGAAATGATCGTCGGCGAACGCTTTGGTACCACAAAACCGTGTACGTTTCTCCATCAACATTAGGGCGGTCACCGTGGCGGCGGTCAGCTCTTTGATGGGTCGGGTCAGTAGTGTCCGAAGTGGCTAGGAATTTAATTTGTCTTGACAACGTGCGACACAGAAAACCGAATGCATACGTGAAGCTATAAAACTGCTTGATAGTTAGACATAGTTTATTACTATAGACATATATCATTCCCCAAAGGAATCTCGGAATGATTAGAAGTTTTTCTAATGGCCTCTTGTAGGGAAGGTGTGGTCACTTGTAGTGTTCCGCATGTGGAACTTTGTGTGTACAGGTGGATATAAAGAAAGACCTTTCATGGCCACAAGTACTCTAGACGGGAGGGTGAACTTGAAGATTGCTTGTGAAGTAAAGCCTCCTCTCCTAAGAAATTAATCATTTATCAAAGACGTGTTTAAAAAAACGTCTCAAGGAAACCTTGAACGTTTTCATATACTAGATACCACATACGTGTATAAGAAACAACTCGAGTTTTCCGGTCCTTGTAGATATTTGCAAAGTGTAACACTCATTTCGTCATTGAAGATTTGAGGCCTTTGCATGGAGATAGGATTTAGCTGAAGATACTATCGACGTTCAAATACAACAAAGAGAACTACTTTCAGACAAACTGTTCAAAGCAATGGTATACAAGCAAAAAATCAGCCTAGCGAAAGTTATAGATTGGACACTTTAGGTCTCGTTTTCTTCCACGTGTGAGGGACGGTCTGTCGGTCGGGACAAGTGACCAGTGGGCGGGGCTAACTTGGTGAGGCGGGCACGAGGAAGTAGGCTTGAAGACACTTACATGTTACTTTACCATGACTTTAACGTCCGAGAGGTCGCTAGAACCAGTTGACCAAAACATTTTACCGCCCAGCCACCCCCTCTCTCTTTCTTTCTCTCTTTTTTTCTCTCTCTTTCTTTCTATATTTCTCTCTCTTTCTCTCCCTGTCGCTCCCGTGTCTCTTTCTCCATCAATTCGAGTGAATAGATTCGTGTATAAGATCTTTTCGGTTGATTCGACATCTTGTTAAAGAACAGTAAACACGCGTACAAATCCGTTACCATGTCTACATGATACAAAACTTCACCGCATAAAAACGCTGTTTTCCTTGCCAGCCAAGCGCGCATGTTTGTCTAGCAACCGCGACACAAACTAACCGATCAGGTCATTTCGGAGATAAAGCGTCAATAGCAAGATATGCTCTGATTAGAGAATGCCATGGGAGGGTTGGGCTACAATGACTGAAGTAGCGTGAAAGACCACGCCCTCATTAGGACCACCAGTGCTTAAAAGGAGAGCGCACTGGTCAAGCTGGTCATCTTCAACTCCGGACACAGAAGGAACAGAAGAAGCCGACATGCGTCTGTTTGTGGTAGTCGCTCTGGCCGTGCTGGCCCTTGCTGAGTCCCTTCCTTCGAAGAGGGGCCTCGGCGAAGACGCCAAAAACACGATCTTGGGAGAACTTGAGGAGCTGGTGTCTGCTGAGAAGGAGGAGGAGGCGGTACGTTCTTCTGTTGTTTCTTATTGTACAGTAAGGCTTTTGCTTATGATGCAATGCAAGATGTTTTTTGCAACGTTTTGCGAACGAAGCGAAAAGTCACAAACGCGTCGCTACGTATACGTTCTCTGTGTTTCAATCCTCCTACTACTTATGTTCTTTTTCTAACGTTTTGAAAACGAAGCGAAAAGTCACACACACGAGTAGCGTCCTCCTTTCGCTGCAGGAGGAAGAACTTTTCAAAATTTCGATCACATCAGAGACGCGCGGTTCAGGTCCAGGTCCAGGAATGGTTTAAATGGTTTCTGAGGCAAATTTCCCTTCAGTGGTTTGGCGCAAACCACAGTTCTAGAGAGGTACTGTCTCAATTTTCCAGGTACCCAGTCCGGTAGATGCATAGACCTTACGCTTCTTCGAATTCATTTGCCCCGCCAAACTTGCTTCATCTTCGATGTCCGAGTTCGGTTTGCTGTTCCCGCTAGTGACCACAAACTTTACCAACGTTATCCTGTTACAGCCGGACTCGCTTCCATATAAAAGAAATCTAAAGACCTCATTATACTTCCTCCAGCCGAGCTCTGATCAGCTTTTGTCAATTCTGAAGAAGAGTTCGTACATCTCAAGTACTTTCTTATTTATCTTATCTTCTACAATCTTCCCACGTATACATCTAAAATCTAGGCCGATAAATCTAGTCCGCCTTTAGGTTCTATCATGACTAAAAACCTCATGTTTCGTCTGGTATTTCTGTGGAGGTCGTGTTTATTTTTATCGAAATCTATATACATATGTCTGGATAGGGATTGCGATCGGACAGAATTTGCGATCTAACGGTAGAGATCGCGATAATTCGACAGAGACGTTGTTCGGGATCTCTACTGGTAGACTCACCGATTTTACCGGCAGAGATCCTCATCGAGATCCCAACCGGTAGAATTTCCAACCATGCCATATCATGATCTCTACCTATAGATTTTGTGTTTCTATCGCCTGCTTCCGTCTCTTTGGTAATCAAATCAAGAATTGAGATCTGTCGACGTGTTGGCAAGCTCCAAGTGGGCATTTTCGGCCGAAGAACGACCGACGTCCTGGCGATTACGCGGGCTTCGGACGATTTTTAGCAGCTCGGTTGATGTTCGCGGGTTGATGGAAGCTGCGCTTAAATTCGGCAACGATTTTTGGAAATGCAACAATTCCTGTTAATATTATTGAAAGTTTACTGCAAGTTCTTGCCCGAGGGCTAATTACAAGTGAATATTTCTACTGTGCCCGTCCACCCCAATAATTCATACTTCCTACAACTCAGAAATAAAAGTTGATCAAAATTTTGGCCCTTTACCAGGTTAATCGATTCTCACTTCGTCCATGTCTAAGAGATGCTACTATCTCATGGGAGATTTATCAGTGTTGGATAGACATCGTCCGAATTTCGTTGAGCTCGAGCCTACCTAGGCCGGCGTTCGCTTGAATTGTGTCGCAGGCTTTTAAGAAATACCTACGTCAATTTCCGACCACCCCCCTCCGTTGTGACCGCAAACTTCACATTTCTTTGGGTGTTACAGTACTCTGTCAGGTTTTCTGAAGTTCTCGCTACAAATTCTTTGGTGGAAGAGCAAGACTCACATTGAAATTCTTTCATGTGCCGCGAACCCTACACGTCTTCAGGTGTTCAAGTCCTTCTCGCTCCATCTACTTTCAAGGACACAGGGCTCATTATGCCTCAAGTGATGCAGTTCGGTTGCCTCATTATCTGCAAGTAGCTGCGTGAAAACTTCTTAAGGTGGTATATCACTGCACTTGGAGCACCAGTGCGGCACTGCGGGGTTCGTTCACTGCAGCGCTGTTGTGTTATTTTAGATTATAGATATTACGTAATACGTAAAAGTATGACTTATAGAAGACAAAAAAATACATAAAACGTTAGAAAATTCGTTCTTCATCTCTGAAATTCGTTGAGAAGTCTTTCGAACCCCGCAGTGCCGCACCGGTGCCCCAAGTGAAGTGAGATAGAGGGGTGCTATCACATTTTTTCACGAATAGACACAATCTTTGTACGTATACTCTTACTAGTGAAATAATTGTGATAGAGGGGTGATATCACATTTTTTCACGAATAGACACAATCTTTGTACGTATACTCTTACTAGTGAAATAATGTGATGGAGGGGTGCTATCACATTTTATCACATTCACTATTCACAATTCACTAGCATACAGACAATTATTGAAATAACCGTTCGGAAACAAATCAAAGTTATCACAGCTTTTCCAACTATCACGTTTTCTGGCCTAAAATACTATTCAGGGCTAAATACATGTGTTAAATAACCAAGCCTAGCCATAAAGTCCGACAAGAGTCAATGGGATGCCTGTGCATGTTTTAGCGACATATTTTGACCCTGCCTTTCTGATTTCAGCTGGAAAGTAAGAAGAAGCGCGAAGAAGAAGAGGAGGCGTATGACGACTTCCCACGTAAGGAAAATGTTTGAAGACGAAGAACTTCCACTTTTAATTGCTTGCGTTCAAATAATATACTTTTATCAATGAAAACACTCGTAAGAAATAAGAACAATCCAGTAGCTGGTTCTGTGTGTAAACTATTGATGCGCAGATAAAATAACTAAATCTTACACCTGGTACCTTAACGTTTTGCACGATTATTTTCTATACACATTCCTACAGATCATGTTGACATTTACAGCTTGTAATGCTTTGATATATAAAGAACATTCATTTGACAATCGCTATTATCATCGATGACATTATCATAGGGCGGGCCATCATTGTTTTCTACAATGTTTTGCATATCTTTAGACGCTGCACCCATCACAACTACAACCCACCTCTGCCAGGTTTCTTCCAACTGTGCATTTCTACATAGTATCTTGCGCCCTTCTTCTTTTTCCTGACACCTGATGTATTTCATATGCCTCTCATCCTCCGTACTTGTGTTGTTGCAGTGGACATCGCTTTTAACGGGGACGGTGGAGCGTTCCTCGGCCTTGTCCTGGACCCCGCCTGCGCCGTGTGGGTGGTAGGGGCAGCCCAGGAAAGTAAGTTCAGAACCTATTCATGATCATTGATTTAAGGTTGTTTACTTATTAATAACATTATGTTATAATTTTAAACTTTATATCCGTACACAAAATAAAGCGCTTACCAAGAAGCTTTCGATCAGTCCTTATGAAGTTGAAATGAACCAAAGCTTAAGTCACACTTCCAAACCGGAAGTGTGACGTCAGCAAAGGGTCAAAGGTGCGTGGCAGACGTTAGCAAAGGGTCAAAGGTGCTTGGCAGTCGGTAAGGGCCCCCGTCTCGGTTGAGGGAAGGTTGATGGGCTCTGATGTAGATGGCCTCTTTGTTAACTTAACGTTGACTCAAACTTTGCAAAAATACTGACTTCAAATCGTATCAGAAGTCAACTAATGACCAAGTTCGTATGAAGTTGACAATAGCCATCGTTTTTCTTCTGAATACTTTCCTTGAAATGATTCCAGTTGTCGTAATATTCGTTATAAACAGGAGTTTCGTTTGCATCGACCACAAAAAGCCTGTTTGGCAGTCAAATGTACGTATTACACAGAAGATACTTTTACCGTACTGCAATACATATTTGTTGTAGTACGTGCTGACTTATTAGGACGATATAAAGTTGCCTTTGACGAGTATTTGCTATTTTATTCCTGAAACAATAGACCAACGCAAACCTGTATTGACGGAAAAAAGGGAGTCAGACACAGACAACGTAACGGTGGTGTTGATTCATTGTTTTAAAGCGTGTTGTCATTTTTTTCTAGCTGGCGGTTATCTTGCAGAGGGAATCAACATCTACGGTGAGTATTGCATTTTGTTTATGGCATAGGTTACAGTATATAGCTCCTAGTAACACATTCTCTAGATTGAGTTAAAATGTATTTGCTATATATATATATATATATATATATATATATATATATATATATATATATATATATATATATATATATAACTATATGTATACAATTGTTCGATCTGTTTCATTACACGTAACGTTAACGCTAACGCGGAAAAACAATATAATTCTCAACTGCGCAAGTATTATGTTTAGTAATTGTCTCCTGTTTTGAAACACATGTAACGCGGCAGTACAATTCAGTGTCCTACTAATGACCCTGCTACCTGTACCGTATACTAGTAGTGCGATGATGATTAAACCATTATTATTATTATCATTATATAGTCACACGAGCCCTTTCAGTGTCCGTGAGATGTTTTTCTTCTCTTTGAAAAAACTAAGCATTATTTTTTAACGCAAACTGAAAAACTCAGCCAATGAATTTTCCGTCATATTCAAGATGACTACCTTGGTTGCTCTGATCAAGTGACCTTACGGACGCATGACGTAACCAATCATTTTGTTTGTCCCTTAGATATGGCGGCGTATTTCTTCGATGAAGGGAATCACTGGATGATGGGATATCCCATGACAACTGACGAGGCCATCGCCACCGTGTCGTGCATCTACGGAGGTAGAGAAGTCATCTATACAATGTGTGTGTGTGTGTGTGTGTGTGTGTGTGTGTGTGTGTGTGTGTATGTGTGTGTGTGAGAGAGAGTATGTGTGTGTGTGTGTCTGTGTGCATGTGTGTGTGTGTTTGTGTGTGTGTATGTATGTATATGTGTGTTTGTGTATCGTCATGATATGTGTGTATGTGTAACGTTGTGTGTGTGTGTGTGTGTGTGTGTGTGTGTGCGTATGCGTATCGTCATGCTCTGTGTGTGCGTGTATGTGTGTGACATTTGTCCACGATATCTTTCCTGAATTAAATAATGTCAATCAGTTCTACCATTGTGCTACGCTAGCCTTCTGAACATTATACCATTATCTCTTTGCTTTCTTTATCATAGCGGACCCACCAGCATGTTCTTACGACGGAACTGGATGCGACATTTCGAGTAAGTTCGTTATCTGGCTTTACCCTTAGCTAATGGCATACAATGAACTTCATAACTTTGAGTTTTTTTTTACTCATGGAATTACATGTAACCCCTAATCATAACACTAGATGACTCTTTTGTTTGTTTGAACCTTTGTTTATTTATGAAAGCTCATATCGGCCTGCAGGCCAATAATAATAATAGCGAGAGACATGATTCGAGTCCGTTCATTTCGGTCCTTTCCGTTACTTTAAGAGTCTCTTCGGACCTGTTAGGTGACTAATAGTAAGAAAAATCGAAAAAAAAGGAAAGGAATTTCGAACTTGAATCCATAAACATGTGGTTCCAAAGCTCAGAAGTTGACCATATCATGTACTTGCTAAAATCGGTG
Organism: Branchiostoma floridae; assembly: GCF_000003815.2. Lineage (NCBI taxonomy): Eukaryota > Metazoa > Chordata > Leptocardii > Amphioxiformes > Branchiostomatidae > Branchiostoma > Branchiostoma floridae. The sequence goes on along the minus strand of NC_049984.1, from coordinate 18,240,204 downwards.
TTTCCCGCTCCATAGGTTACGTCGACTCCCTGTCCGGTGGGGATGTGGCCGGGTACGGTATGGGTATGACTGAAGCCATCAGCTTGGTCGAACCTCACATCGCCGAAGGTGAGCATACCGGTCAACAAATGCTACGGTTCAATTTGCACCGGTGCCCGTAAGGGATGTAGTCCCGGCCCGGCTCTGAAGCCATATTGTCCCGATGGACTGCCGGGTAGCGCTCGATGTTTTCAAGATTAATTCACGGCGTCAATTTGTTGCCAGGTCCCGGGTTGACTTATATGTAACATAGAGTGAAATAAATCCAGTGGCCCAGCGGTACCCAAAAATAGCCGGCTAGCCACGTATAGGCTTCACGCCTGAAAGTGCAGATAAACAGCACGTAAACTACGCGAAGGGGCCCCTTTTTTCAAATGATACTGGAGCATAACAGACAACAACAGACTTTACTTTATTTGGAATAAACTCACTTCTTTGCCTTCATGGCCGTGTCCATGTTACTCATTTTATTTGTGGTACAATTGTCCTATAGAGTACACAAGGTAGAGATCAACAAGCATTTTTTTATTGCTATAGCATGCTGAAGATATCTCGAAATCAGCAAACATAAACATTTTAGTTCATTTTCTGAGACAGACAAATAACGCATGCTTTTCGTTATATTTCAGATTTTTCCATCGACTCAGACGGTAAGTTTTATAGATTTTATGATGATCATTTTATAATCATCTTTAGGACCACAAGTCATAACAGAATATCCATGACTCTACTTCTGCACGTTAAAGCAAAATAAATTTAGTTGTACAAACTGTTCTGTGTATAAACTGCCCTTCTTTGTTATCCTGCATGTCCGTTATCTTATCTGCATGTCTATTATCTTATTCTGACGAATGAAGAATTATGTACAGAACTACCATTGCTAAACTAAGAAGCAGTTGACACAAAGTGCGATTGGAGTCAGGAAGGCAGAACCACTCTGGAAAAAAGAAGCTGCCAATTTTGAACCTCAAATAACGGTAGAAGATGGAGTGTACTTTGTCTGAGATTGTACCGTGTATCTTCATAATAGAAACACTTTATCTATCTACATAGAAAGTAGAGTTCCTCACTTAGGTAGAATTTAGTAGAATTTCTGACTTGTGGCATTTGGAAATTAAGTACAAGTGAACATGTATTATGCAAATGATGACCTTATTTGCATAAATCATCAGAAAAAGGGATTCTTTCTGAACATAGATTGTGAACGTCAGGTATTTGGGTGGAGGTGATGATAAATTAATATAATTTATGCAAATGATGAACTTATTTGCATAATTGATGACAAACACAATTAGTACACCAGTTGTAAGATAAAACAAATTAGCGAAGGAATGGGGTCGTGGAACTCTAGTTGATTCTTCTGTATACATCTCCCCCAGCGGTGTATGCTGATGCCGCTGCGGACGCTAACGCCGAGTACCATGAGGGACAGCTGGTTGGGTACGAGGAGGCTGTGAATGGCGTGTCTGAAGCTCTCGGTGGTAAGACAATCTTTTTTTTCTCTTTTTGTTTTTGACAATGAGTTTAGTTTTTTTTTCTATTTGCTTTTGGACTGACGAGGACAATGTGGTACTGCACCAAAGTTTTGTATACGTAACTTATATTAACAGTGCCACATACACAGTACAGACAAAAGGTAAAGGTAGTATTTTACCTCCCCGACCGAAGCCAGGTACCCATTTTTACACCTGGGTGAAGTGAGGAAGGTCGTGCCTTTTCCAAGGGCACAACGTCGGGGGCACGGCGGGGCTCGAACTCAGGACAATCTCCTCTCGACAGCATTGATGGGTTTATTGTTTCTTTGGACTCATAAAACGTTTGTATCGGGTAAAACTACCTTTACAAGCTGCCTTCTTTAGCCATCAGATGTTCAACATTATATCATACAAACGGATTGTCAACAAAGCGTTTTCATGTTTTGTTTTGTTTTCTGTTTGTAAATAACGTGTTGTTGTATAATTGATTTCTCTTGTAGTTGAGTCCCCAATACCGGAGGAGAAGAAGGCGCTGGCACAGAAGAAGGGCACCAAGGTGAGAACTTCGTCTTATCATCATATATATCATCAACTTGTCATCATATCTAAGAAGGTACACATTTCACATAAGAGTTATAGCCAAATATCTCCATGTCATTGCTGAAGATATCCTCCTGTGCCCGTCAGATTGCTGAACTACTGCAGAAGCTCCGAGGTGTCCTGAGGCGCCGCAAGTAAACCCGAGCGGGGCACCAAAGCTGGACCGGCACCTGACCCTAGACCGACTGGAGGAACATACATCGAATTCGAACATTAACACCTAACTCTATAATATTTTAGTATGATACAGTTACTATAATAATTACAACGTCTATACATTTTCGCAGACAGGGGAACACCCCAACATATTACTCCAAAGCCTCCCGTTAGTCTACGACACGGAAAAATGGATTACGAATAGTGAGAATTTTGTCTTTTTGAACGATTAGTACTTGTTTGTTTTCAACGTAGGTTTGTAACTTGGCCATGGTAATTCTCTTTTCATTTCATATTGAAATACAAAGTTGGGCGATTCAACAACTCTCTCTCTTTATCAATGCTACAAATGTCGAAATGGCAAGTATGCATGTAGATTTCCTAAATGTTTCCTAAATATCTTAAGCAATAAAAAGCATCCTATGCAAGTTCTTGCTTACGTTTTTTTTGAGTGACAAATACCTCAATTGTAATTAGCATTTTACAATGTAACAGTACAGAGTGGTACTCTGGGGCTGACATAGTACAAAATGCCCCCTCTTCCCCGTAGACCAATATGACATTTAGAAAAGCACCTCTATTCTACATGACGGCATTCTGACAAATGAAATGCTATCTACTAGTATACCGTACAACAAGCGTGGTCTAATAAGTTCTACAGTAAAAATGGAAGCAGTGAACATCCCTCGGAGTATCGGGTATCTGTAATTTTTAAAACACTTGTGATTTAATTGTTCTGCTTCCGATGGTATGTAGCCAATGCTTAGCCTAACCAAAGGCTAAGGATTACGTGGTCTCCAAAGTGTGTGGGAATATTCGTGGGAAAGTTTCATCAACCCTTCTGCCTGCAATGTCATGTAATCATGTAATGCCCCCCTCCACACACACACACACACACACACACACAAGAGAATTTGCCTCGTCGTTCAGAAATTTAAAGGCACTTTTGTGTGAATCCAAACATAGCGCGTTGTAGCTAGGCTTACTGTCGCACTATGCTACCACTCCCAGCTACATTCAGCAACCCTTTCTCTGATATTCACTGAACCACGCCCTTGCTCCCCGACCCTTGTAGTGATTTTGTTGCAAGAATTACAACACAAAGAGTTTAAGCTGAGCTTACTGTCAAGATTGTTGACACGTCCAATGTAGCGAGACCATTGAAGCTTTCAGGCGATCTTTTGAAAGAAGACTGTATGTGCCAGTACAAACAAACGGACCCAGAAGGAGATGACTCACCTGAAGCTTGTCATTTTTCACCGCATGTTGGAGGAATGTCACCTGGTCACGGTACGTGAGTAGTAGCCATGCCGTGTGATGGTCTAGAGGTTAACAAACCCTATCCGGACCGCACTGCGGTCCCGGGTTCAAACTCCGGTCGGTCAGTGTTTGAACCACTGTTGACACACTTTTGTCAGTGCAGGCATCCTAAAGGATAGAAAAGGGGCCTTCTTTATTCAAAAACACAGAACAAGGATAATGTGTCGCTGCACTCAAGTTTAACGACTTATTTTTGATTAGGCCTCAATTTTATTACGTCTACTAAAAAACTAGCCATAGATCAAGAAACCTTATAGCACGGACAGAAGTCGACTACCTGTTGTGTAACGTTAACTATCTAATCCTATCTGTTCTGAAGTCACGGGCAAATAATTATAGAACTCACGTATTCGGATAGCCTGATCTGTGTGTTATACTAAATGATTATGAACATGAATAAAAAAACTAAAAATAACTCTTTTCAACTTGAGGGATGATTCTCCGATGGAACATTTATCAAAAGGACTTCGAAGAAAATGTTCTATCATGAACACTTCCTAATAAAACAGTCCTCCAAAATCAGCGAACCCTTCAAATGTACATCAAGTTGTATTGACATTTGAAGAACAATTGACACACATATAATCCAAACTCGTTATACTCAAAGGCCTATCGTGATCTCTTAATGACAGAAATTGGGTCATACCAGTGAAGATACTGTTTGGTACAGCCGCACGGCGACGTTCCAATGCTCGACTACGTACATTTCAAAACGTGATTTTGATTACGATAATGATCTCTCACAAAAAATGCTCTCCCTAAAGAAATATCAAAAGGACGAAGCGATGGAGTGCATGAAGCCTTTAGACGTTTGTATGCCAGCCTGTCATAACCCATCATTATAGAAACATGTCCTTCCGTGATAATAACAAAACACCATCTTAGATTCAACAATCTGGCAATAAATGAAATAAAACGTAAGTTTGCTGGAATAGATTGTAATTTTCGAACGCGGAAACAGAGAGTTTTATTGAAGATTCCACGGAGACTGTATCGTTTCTATTGTGACTTCTATATGTATATATTAAGGCATTTTACAATTGTGTGAATGAAGTATACGTAGTCACGAAGGAACAATAATTATTACACCCACAGGCAGATACTACAATATAGCCCCTGACCAAAGGTTCTGTCATTTCTGCCCAAAGCATATTGAATATGAGTTCCACTTTATAATGGAATGTTCTAGATACGCTGGATCACTTAATGAATTATTCACATTTCTCGAATCAAGTACAACAGATTTCAAGAGACTCGATGCTACAAACAGATTTGTATATAGCTTTAGATGTCAGAACTCCCATAATGCAAAAATAGGCATATATATCAAAGACTGCTTTGCTATTAGAAAGAATATAGAAACTAATGATTAGCCTACTCCATTGTAATACTATATCAAAGAATTATGTTAGCCCTTCTTGTTATGTTAACTATGTTGTTAAGCTTATCGTATACCTCTATTTTGTACTTTGTGTAATAGTGTAATAGTTGTTGCCATACATCATATCAGTACAATTGTCGTGCAATAAAGTTCTTCATAATGTCTTTCAAATTGTATTCAGCTTGACTTTGTCTTACCTTTGTTTTATTTGGAATCCAAATTGTCTTCAGTCTAACTTGTCTTACAACGTTTCCTATTGGACATCTGAAATTGCCTTCATTCATAGTTAGAGTATAAAAGACCTGTTTCTTCCAGATCACTTCCGTGTCACTGACGAAGGATAGTGGATTCTATCCGAAACGTCTGACCGTTTCCAAAACCATATCCAGTTGCTTGAGTAACGACTTTTTGGCGTATCTTATTACCTGGATGTCTAACCTACATCGACGTTCTTCATAATGGCCAGCTCTTGTTAGTACGATCAAACAAAGTAGGTCGTGCTCCAGAAAAGCGGTTTTCTTAATTCGCTGCACATGATGAATTACGTGAAAACACGTGAATGTCACCGCATGTTTGCTTAAGAAACGAAGGCGCGTTCTTCTAAGTCATCCTAATTAATCCGTCATAAAGGTCAAACTATGTGAATGATTGCGGTTGCTTTTATATCCTTTTAGTTGAGGATGTAACAAGCCGGTGGATGATGGAGAGATTCGGCGCGGCATTAGCCTCAGCACGTGAAAAAAATCACACTTGTCCAGACGAGTAAGGGTGTCCCTTTGTGTTAAGTCGAAAATAAATTATCCATCAAAAAGCTTAAGTAGAAATAGATTTAGACTAGTCGTTATTCCCCTTTTGATTTATCATTTTCCTTCTTTGTTAAGTATTATTATGTGTACCACCACTGCTTTACATTGTATGCAATTAGCTCTCGGGTAAAGATTATCATTAACGTGAGAAGACTTCATTTTTGATGTGTTTATCTAATATGCAGGAGAGACCACTTCAAGGCATCATCATCATCAAACTTCGAGGCAATGAAATAATTTGATAATGGTGCTAGGAGATACCTTTCAAACACTGGTTTTGAATGCTTGAAGATTGTATACAGAATGGAGTTGTACATGTCATCAAGAGAGTTCCAAAGTTTGGCAGCAGTGCTGTAAAAGGACTATGAGACTGGTGCTTGTACAGCATAAAGATATGAAGCTATAGATGAAAGGCTCTAAATAGAAGGACAAGTTGTGTAAGATCATTGGAGTAATACACAGGGAGACAGCGTTTGGGGGAGGGGGGTCCGACGTGACTGAGCGCCAAAGGCCGTACAAATTCTCATTTGAATGCGCCTACCCAAAGACGAGACCAACATTCCATCAAGTGTGCACTATCACTATAGTATCAGCTATGAACAAAACAACATTATGCTTGATCTCAGTCTAAGGTCTGCCACTAAGCACTTAAACGTAACATATCCAAACCGGGACCCAGCCGGGCTGTTTGTGGAAACGTAAAAAACACAAATAATGCCCGGGACTCTAAGTCTTTTTTAGTTTGGTATCTTTTATAGACCCCGGTTAGGAAATGTTAAGTAGGTCTTATATATAGGTGTTGTACATGCCCACAGCGTTCTGTCGGACTACTCGTCTAGAACACAACGTTCTAATAATATGTCGGACTAGTCGACTAGGTGTTGTCCACAGCGTTCTGTCGGACTAGGTGTTGTCCACAGCGTTCTGTCGGACTATGTGTTGTCCACAGCGTTCTCTCGGACTAGGTGTTGTCCACAGCGTTCTGTCGGACTATGTGTTGTCCACAGCGTTCTCTCGGACTAGGTGTTGTCCACAGCGTTCTGTCGGACTATGTGTTGTCCACAGCGTTCTGTCGAACTATGTGTTGTCCACAGCGTTCTGTCGGACTATGTGTTGTCCACAGCGTTCTATCGGACTAGGTGTTGTCCACAGCGTTCTGTCGGACTATGTGTTGTCCACAGCGTTCTCTCGGACTAGGTGTTGTCCACAGCGTTCTGTCGGACTATGTGTTGTCCACAGCGTTCTGTCGGACTATGTGTTGTCCACAGCGTTCTGTCGGACTATGTGTTGTCCACAGCGTTCTGTCGAACTATGTGTTGTCCACAGCGTTCTGTCGGACTATGTGTTGTCCACAGCGTTCTATCGGACTAGGTGTTGTCCACAGCGTTCTGTCGGACTATGTGTTGTCCACAGCGTTCTGTCGGACTATGTGTTGTCCACAGCGTTCTATCGGACTAGGTGTTGTCCACGGCGTTCTGTCGGACAGTCTTCTGGAGTACCGAGCCCTCAAGCCCCTCTCAACATTCTCATGTAACGTCAAACAGCCGGTTCTGCTTCAGCCGGCTCACTGTGAAACCATAACATGTGCATTGAAGCTTTTACCCACGGTATCATGCATCCAGGGCTCACTGCACAGATCGGTAGGTCGATGCCTTACCGTTCCAACGAGTCAACTCGCCCATCCCCACACCCTTGTTGTTCTTAAAATGCCAACCACACATCGCTTCTATAGCCTCCTCACTTTCTGTATAAACACATAAAACTGCGTCATTTTCAAGTGACTGCATCATAGTCTACAAGCCTTTGAAGTCTCTCCGTAATGGAACATGTCTCGTGATCAGTTAAGCTCTTTACGTAAATGGACATGGAAATTTTTGTTATCTGGCTTAACTACAAAATATTCAGCTTGAGGTAGTAATGTGACAAGCTCTTACATTGTCGCACATGTGCCCTAGCCTAATATTCAGCCTTATTATAGCTCCCGGGTCTCTTTTGTCTTCTTCAAGTATTTGTGAAGAGGACAGAAGAGGCTTGGCATGATACGGCTGGATATCAAGATGAGACTAAAAACAGTTTCCTTGGTTGGTGAGCCCTTTGCTGAAGGCCATTTGGTTGATTCCGCAGTGTCAACGTTCTGTCGGGCAGGTTGTTCAATTTCAAGTGCCCATCCTTCATGGTATTGTATTGCATGTGCAGCCGTCCGGCCGTCCGGGACTTCCTTTCTTCTCATATAGTTTAGACATAACAATCTTCGGAGATCGGCCTAAGAATGCTACTGAGAGTAACTTCAGATTGCACAAGCCTTGTTCTTGGCTCTTAGACTATGCGGATTATACTTTTAACCGAGAGGCCGCTCCCCTTATGTCCTCGTGACATTGCCGACTTGACATATTTTCCCCTTGTGTCCACAACGGATCGTCCATTCGCGTTACAAGGTCACAGGTGTCCACAAGGAGAGCCTCTTTTGCAGCTTATGTAGCGTGCACGTCTCTATGGCAACCAAAGACGCAAAGTTGGAAGTTTATTCTTAGTTGGTAAGTCATCATCTTGTGACTGTGCCTTTTGCGTAAACTTCAGCCCTGCGCTGATTGGTTGCTGTGATTTGGACCGCTCACACCTTGTCCAACTGTACTTAAAGAGTATAGTAGAAGCGGCCAGTACAGAACTTCTGCCCGTATCAAGAAGTCAAGATGCGTCTCCTCGTGGTTGCTGCTCTGGCTGCTGCCTTGGCCCTGGCCGAGTCCGCCGCCCTGGACAAGAAGGCCGTCGTCGGCGAGGAGCTCCTGGACGAGTTGGAAAAGATGGTCGCCGCTAAGGTGAAAGAAAAGGAGGTACTGTATTGTCTTATACACTGTTCATCATTGTTCTTTATACTGACTGCTTTGTATCTAAAGCGTATCATATACTTTACATGTCAATAGTTGGCAGTTTTCCATTCTTTTAGGCTAGATGTTGGACATAACCGGTGTTTTTAGACGTTTTAAGGCCAACTAAACGTTCGAACGTACTTTCTTACGAGGCAGAGTACGGTATACACAGGTTCAAGGTGCCGGGGAATATTGTCCGCCCACCCGGACCTGATTTTTCTCCAGGCCGCTACAGACGAACAAACTCAACATTCGTCTGTTGGTGCTCACTGCTCTGGTTACTACTCTAGATGCATGTGTCGAATGAATCCACAGCTCTAGGCAGGTATGAGAGGCTTCGGCCTTGAAAAACTAGTCCTAAAAGTGCTGGGGTGGTTTGTGAACGCTGTGAAGGAGCTAGTTCACGCGCCGAACTTCACTTGCTGCCTCGTGTTGTTGTTGGAGACCACATTTCATTGCTTGATGGTAGTTCTCTGTTCTCTTACATGTATACTACTGACTTATTTTTCTTAAAACAGACATATAAGATACTGAATAGCTGTTGTGGATCTACTGTCTAACCCTCTGTGTTGCAAGTTCAAAGGAATGCAAGTCTGAAAAGCAACAACGTTAGTCGTTAAAAGACCAAGGCAATGCAGATCAAACTCTCTAGCTCTCTAGGGGCAGAGTCACTAGCCACTAGGTCACACATGCTAAAGTAGTGACGTGATTTTGAAAGAAATTGTCCGAGTTCTACCCTGGAATGTACAAGACCATGGTACATGGATTTGCATGGTTGAAAGCGTTGGCTCCCTGTGTGGCACAAGGCATAGTTGTGCTAAATGCACACTACACGCTTCGGAAGACAGGTCCACGGTTAACTTGACAAAGGCATGGCAACAGGATCAACCTGAACGTGTCGGGTACATCTTGTTGATGTATACGTGAATAGGTAGGGTCAAGGCTAGTGTGACGGGTCTGCCGTTCCCGTGGGACACCTAAAGGTGGTATCTAAATGCACTTGGGGCACCGGTGCGGCACTGCGGGGTTCGTTCACTGCGGCACTGTTGTGTTATTTTCGCGGTACTGTTGTGTTAATTTAGATACTGGGTAATATGTAAAAGTATGACTTAGAAGACTAACAAAATACACAAAACATAAGAAAATTGTTTTTTTTTTTCAAATCTCTGAAATTCGCTGAGTAATCTTTCTAACTCCGCAGTGCAGTGCCGGTGTGACAGCGATCTCGCCCCCTC
>NC_049984.1:18224857-18226049 GCF_000003815.2 Branchiostoma floridae | reverse complement strand
GACTCGTCGTCCGATCGAATCGCGCCTAATGTGAGGGGGGTATAACACATAGACGCCGTGACCTACCCGTTGGGAACACCGAGGGTTACCCCCGGTATCCGGCCGTCCACCGGGACAAATTTGTGGTTTCGGAGCCCGGCCGGGGCTACATCCCTGACGGTCACCGGTGCGATTGGGACCTTAGCATAATCATGCGTCTGTACAGATGGATGTAGTGGTTTCTACCGTGCCGTATGAGAGACGCGACCCATATTTCTATCTGACTTCTATATATGACTTTAATATATACATTGTGGGCTACCACATCTTATAGTTTTACAGATTGTTGTTTTTGAATGTTGTCGTTTTCTAATCGATATAAGGTTCTCAATAACACTACTCAATGTAAGTGGTAGGAAATGATGTGAACTATATGTACAATAGTTTGTTATGTTTTGGACTGAGTCTTGATATCGTTTACCATTTTAGAGTGGCCGCCATTGTGTGTGTGGGATAAGTCAGGATGCGACATTTCAGGTAACGTTGATTAATTTTGTTTTCAAACCATTGCGGTATCTCAGTACATTCAAACGTAACATTACCAACAACAGTGGTAAATCCACACCAATGCAATTCGTTTACGCTTACGTATGTTATCATGTTGTTGCAGTGTTTACTTCATTGTTCGATGATTGATATTATTGCATTTCTAAACACGTAAAACTCAGGACTGACCGAAAAACAGGTCAGCATTGACCTGAGCTGTATGTGACCTGGCGATTTTAAAATTCTTTCAGCTTCAGGCGATCTAAAAATTCGGCCTGCGTTCGCTTGAATTGCGACGGGATCTCTAGATCTACTGAAAGAACATGTGACTTTGCCAGATCGCAATCTCTGCTAAAATCGATTAATTTTAAAGTTAACATGCCGTCACATACGTCTTGCGATCGCTAACTAATTATATTTTTTGGACAGTCATGAATGTGTCCTGCAAAGCCAAGCTGTCTTACTACACAAATACCGTCTTATCCATGTCGGTGGTTGAATCTGTTACAGCCTTCATGAAAATCCTTTGGCTTCAATGCACAATTGTACCACATTTGTGACCGCGCCCATATGAATCTGCGGCCGTACGTACATCGGTTGTGATTCGTTTCACCATGAAATAAATCACTTCTGCCACTTGACAGCGAAGTTCAATACAGCGTCAGGT
>NC_049984.1:18190282-18224757 GCF_000003815.2 Branchiostoma floridae | reverse complement strand
TGTAAAGGTTTCGACATTCCATTTGGAAGTATTTCTCAGACACCTGACATTGATTCTTGAATGTAAGTTCATTTGTGATGGTAGTCAACATTATGTTACAATTTTAAGACCATATACCCGTGCACAAAATAAAGCGCTTACCAACAAGCGTCAGTCCTCTGATCCTTCTCAAGTTAAAATAACCAAAAGCCTAAGTCACACATCCGGAACATCAGAGCCCACCAACCTTCCCTCAACCGAGACGGGGGCCGATACCGACTGCCAAGCATACGTCGTGGGGCATCATTTTCCCCAGCGATTCGTCAATTGTATGTTGTCAGTTTGAGAATCATAGACATACGTCGTGGGGCATCATTTTTCCCAGCGATTCGTCAATTGTATGTTGTCAGTTTGAGAATCATAGACATACGTCGTGGGGCACGATCGCTGTCCTGAGCTTCCTCGCGTGCCGGGATTGGATAACCCACGTGCAGCGTTGCATCGCGATCGTAAGGTCATTTTCTGTCTATATGGTCGCAAATCGGGCGTTTGCTCATTTGCATGTTCGTGACGAGACAAATGCGACAGTAACCGATCAGAGGACTGATCGAAAGCTTGTTGGTAAGCGCTTTATTTTGTGTACGGATATAAGGTCTTATTGTAACCGTTAACCTGACATTGATGTTGTTTCTTCCGCAGGCTTCACCAAAACCCTTGCGGACCAGGATGACATTGCAGTCTCTGGATACGGACTGTCCATTCCAGATGCCATTCAACTGGTTGGTGCGCACCTGGACCACGAAAGTGAGTACACAAGCACATACAACATTCATATTTTAGCCAAATCAAAACTGACACTAACACGCTTTACCTAACATTACTTATAGAATGCATGTTGCATTCCATTATATTATTTAATGCTCTGGACAATGTTACTATAAGTTTATTGAAAAATATAATAATGTATAACAACCAGATCTGTCACAACTAGCAATTTGAATAACGTCATTTAGTATTTATATTATCTACTTAATGTTCTAGTCAAAGTTGTTAAGAAATTTTGTAATTTTGAACAAATTGGAATTGTTTTGTACTGTGACTATGAAACCTTTACAATACCAGTGTCTTCATGGACACAAATAACCGATACATCATTTTGTAAATTTTTCAGCTGGACAGATTGACGATGTAGCTGGTAAGTGTTTTGTGTACACTTTATCATTTGATACTCTGGTAATCATCTACTTTTAAGTATGTAAAAACTGATTAAAGTTAACAAGTTTTATTGCAACTTCTTGCCCGTGGGCTAATTGCAGGTAACATAGAAATATAAAAGGCCTGCTCTAAAGAGGACACTGGCCGTTTCGTAAAGTTGGTTTATGCAATCCTCTTGTTCAGTGTGTTGGAGAAAGAGTTGTACAAGCTGTATGAGCAACGTACCTCCATGAAAAATCTCCGTAGAGCACCTATGGAGTTCACGTTATTTGCCGCAAAAAACAAGACTCACTGTTGATGGGAAATTGTTGCCAACTAGCAGAGAAAAAAAAGTCAAAATTTTGTTTATAGAAGTTTAGTTTTAAAACGTGATGTTGGTTTTTGTTAAATGTTATTTCTCCCCTCGAATCGTTGATAGAAGAGGTGTCACAAAGAACGTTCTATTAAAAGCAGAGAAAAAAGTAATTTTTTAACAATTGCACAAGCACAATAGGTAAAAAGAGCCTGTGTATCTGTGGTAGTTGGAGTTTTAGCCCTGAAGCTGTACATATACATGTCACAATGTATGTAATTATTGCTATTTTTCGATAAAATTTGCACACAAAAAAAGAAGGTTCTATTGAAGAAATAGTACATCTTCGGTATCACCGATAGAGGAACAAATATCGACATAATGATGCACCGCCGTTTTCTTCCCCAGCCTTGGGAGCGGACATTGCAGCAGCGGGGTCCTACCATGCAGGCCGCATGGTGGGGTACGAGGATGCCGTGACCGGGGTGTCCGCAGCTCTCGGCCGTAATACCAATCTCTTTCTACTAGAACTAGCGCTATCGCAGCGCTCTCTCTGCAACCTACTAATACCCCTGTCACATCATCCACGATCTTCTGGCGTATCGATGGAAGATCGGCCATATTTAAGGTCGACAGAGGGTTGCGCGTATTTTTCACCTGAAAACCGTCCCTGTCACATATAAGCCATATTTTGTACTTTGTACAATTGGTGTGCAATAAAGTTATTATTATAAGCGAGGCTCGGGCGATTGCCGCAGAATCGTCGTCCGATCGGTTTTCGCCAAATGTGACAGGGGTATATTGAACAAAAGTCTACAACGAATTTTATAGAAAAAATAATCTTTTCAGAAATACGCTTTTTGTGTTTTGTTCCCGTTTCAGGCACACATTTACATTTTGTAAAATATACCCAGACTGAGTATGAAATCGAAGGTTACACACATCTAATTTTGGTTGCAGTAAGAGCGCAGCGCGACTGTCGTCGAAGTCTCCGAACTCTTGTTTATGAAGAACGAAGTGAAAAATGCGATAGATAATATATCTTGCAAAAGAGTCACTTCTTTACCAACAAATCACATAGCCTTGATTTTGTATCTTTGATACCGTCAAGAAGGCTCTAAGACATATAATCACGTTGTCAGTTCATATCAAGATAACCTTTTCAGTATATGTTTGATTGTACTACAGTCTTGAGGTAGCCACATGAGGCTAGCATGACAAGTGATAACATATTGACTCTCTTCTATTGCATGAATGAGAATGGTGGTGAATAATCAAACTGCAGCAGGTCTATCTGACATTCTCAAATTTCTCTGTTTTTCTTCTGCAGTGGAGGAGAAGAAATCATTGCCAGCCTCAAAGAAGAACGTTGAGGTGCGACCTTCTAAGTGTCTTAATTGTGTAGCAAATAACGAAAACATAAAGTTATAGAGATCCAAAGTTATTCGTGGTCACATGCCTTCCTCGACTTCAATAATTGACTTTCGTTCTTTTAGTCATTTCTACCAAACCCTTAACAATACATATTTTGCTGTGTGTGTGTGAATTATTCAATATGAAAAACGTAAAAGTCAGCTGGTACATATTTTCTCATCCCCCCTACATAAGCATGTGGTAAACAAATACCTTGGACTATTTTGTACCTCTTTACTCCACAGGTTGCCGAACTGCTGCAGAAGCTTCGCGAGTACGTCCGCGACCTGAACCAGAAGTAGGCCCGATTACCAACCCTGACCTGACTGTTAACTGGGACGGACTGAAGAACATGTGCACAATATAATCGGCTAAATCATTGCTATTGAATGGAATCAGTTGTAACACAACGTCGTGCAGTTCAAAGTTGTAAATTTTCATTAGTGATAGTAAATTGGAAGCAACTTTGCTTCAGTTTGTGGTTTCGGTTAAAGCCAGGGCCACTGATTTAATGACTATGCAACTATCTGCGATAGAAAACCGCTGTGCTACTTTTATGTAACTTGTTTGTTTGAATACTAGTACGACGATTTTACTTTTTTTTTACAATCTCTGAGTGCCAGTATTGTCAGTTTTCTTGCAGGCCAGTTAGATTTCTTTTCTTTCGTTCGCAAGAAACAATTATTCAAGAACGTCCGCAACTTCCTGCATTCACGCTGTTGTAAAAAGAATAAAGGCATCACATTGCAATGTCTGTTGTTCTTGCTTATACGTGTATTTTTAAAAGCATATTTGTCTACGCAAAATATGACATCAACTGGGATTGTACTTGGTCCACTCATATTCCTCACCATCATCACTTACGTTCATGCAATAAGACCTATCCTACCAGCATACTGTACATGCCACCCCCGTACATATGCGGGTTTAATAATAGCATTGTTGAAGGCTATACAGAAGAAAAGAAATCGGCTATTTTAATTGGCCACGTGTACACAGCCTACATTGACGCATGCGCAGAAAGCTAGACCCACCCACATAGTCCTGGGAGAGATACCTGGAAAAAATAATCTCCAAGCAGATCCTACGGTGCCATAAGATAGTATCAAAGCAGGTCAAGGAGTGTATCCGGCCAAGGGAGTCAAACGGGCACCGGAGGGCAGTTTGATACTACTAAGTATACATTACGCACCGTGGATCTGGTTGGAGTTTAGGAAAAAAGTGGTATCGTAACGCACCCTGTCCACTATCATAGAATAGTAGCGTGATGTCTACCGATCATTTTAAGGTATGATATTCCAGCTTCCAGATGGTACATCATGGTTCTAGGGCTTTCTATGCAATTACAAGCAAACTAGACGATTATGCCTAAAATTGAGAATAAACCAGCATAACTTGAGTAATATTTCTGCAAATAGCGTCAAACTTAGTGCACGTCACAATCAGAAGGATAGTTTTAATTTCATGGTTCTTTAATCTCGATAATTGTGTGATCCAATCTGTTATGTATACAAACATATCGGAGTGATTCTAAGCTCAAATATGTCTTGGAATGCTCATATCAATCATATTGTTTCCAAAGTTTTAAAAGCGTTGATCTTTTAAGAGGGTTAAAATTCAGGCTCCCCCGCAATGTCCTATTTAAATCATACATCCGTCCATGTCTCGACTGCGCTGACGTCATTTGGCACGGCACAACAAGTGAGGAATCAAATCTTATTGAATCCAATATCACTGCTCAATTGTCGTGACAGGTGCCATAAGGGGGGTCGTCGTATTTGTCATGTCGTCAAGAGCTGGGTTGGGAAACGTCATCTGATTGAAGACATGTCCATCATCTCTGCTTGTTCTACAATATTGTTAACTGTTTAACTCGTGATTATTTACTTGAATTTGTGGACCCCTCCCGCTATTTCTTCTTCACGTACATACGCCAAAAGCTAAACTTAAGGTCTACCAATCTCTCGACAAACCGCTCTCTAAAGCCTTTTTCCATTATCTATCTTACACTGGAACAGCCTCGACCCATCAACTCGCTCCTTAAACCATTGCCAATTTAAAACCTTTATTTAGAAACAAGTTCGTCCTGCTAAATACAAATATCTGTATACTTATATAACGTTAGTATGGTTCTTCAAAAACGCAACCAGAATGTACGATTCGATGTCTATCATCAGGGTTAGGATGGCTGGGTCTGCTACTTATGGCCAATGTAGGTGGCGCTGCAGCAGCGAGAATGCCGTCCCAAACGTGGCTCAGTTTGTATCCCCCCCCCTCGTCTCCGTTCATGACTGGAGCTGATTTCTTTATCTGAAACGTTGGAAGTGACTACAATTCTGGTGAATGTGTTTTTGAAGAACCTTTCTATATGAGTAAGTTACCAACCTGATAGAACTATTTAGGGCTCCTAATGTATAGTCTTAAATTGTTCTTAGTAAAAAACAAATTGGTTGGAAAAACTTAGTGAGGTCTACTAGTACTGTGCCAGGTAAGTACCGAGAGAAAAATAACTCACAGAGAACATTGAGCGCTATTCGTCCTAGGACGCCTGCACCGCGGTCGTTTAACTTTCTTATGAGCAGCATGCACTAAATGGTGATCATTCAAAGTCAGTTACTTAGGAGAAAGCGTACGTGTGTTCGCCTAACAGGCTGTGCTTGAACTGAAGTGTCGAAGCTTGGGCCATTATAAAGCCAGCGCACAGCATCGTTAGGGTAGATCTAGGTGCACGAGTCGACCAACCGCGTGTACGTGTGTTGCTCCGAATTTCTCAATTTGGGGGTGGGGTGAGGTGAGGTGAGGCCATACTGATTCTATGATAAGGATGTCATCCTATTTTCATCCTTTATCTTCTGCGAGCGTACGGAAAAAAACATCGGGTGAAAAAATACCTACTTTCATTATAAGATCTAAATTGTCAGGAGGGTTGAAAAAATGACTGAATACATAGAGTATGGTATACCAAAACACACGTTCTTAGTTTTTATTCGTTCACATCTTCTTCTATGATTTTCAAAGAATTCTCTCATCAAATGTTTTTAAATTCACGGCATATGTATGCTTATTTTTCAGCCTCCAGCTCTTTGCACGACTAACCGTATAGTCACAGTTTGATGCCCACAGTTGTCATCCATGTAATCAAGGAATTGTAGTTGGCCTTACCAATAGATAAAAACGAGGAAAAGTGGGCATTTGAGGTAGTATGAAGAAATAATTATTATAGGTCCTGAACATGCATAGTTTCGAACATGGCGACATCGGTGGTCGTATGATTACCGTAGTTGACTCTAGAAATCCTGGCTTCGAACCCTTAAAAGGGTTATGTTATGTTCTGAAGAAATGCAATAATAAAATTATTCTACTTCACACAACACCTAGCTTCAGTGGCGGGAATCACATTAAACTACGAGCCGGTTTTCGCTGGCTTGCGCCCAGTAAAGAATGCTTGGTACAATTTGATGGGTATCTCATTGAACTGCAAGCCGGTTTTCACTGGTTTGCACCCAATTAAGAATACCTGGTACCATGTGGTGCGTTAAATATCCACTTAACAAAGAGCTACATGATTCATGTAAAAATAGTGATTGCCTATTCAAAAACAAACAAGTGAAGTTGATTGTCAACATGTAGATACAAGCTTAATTGACACGACAAAAAAGTAGAGTTACTTTTATATCGAAATATAAACTACAAAAAAGTGGATACAGAAAAAATCTTTAAACTCTACTAACTGTACAATATAGGATGATATTAAGAAAACCATATTCTCTCAGTACGTAGTTACATGTGTTTTGTATGACCAAAAGGACCTCATTAGATCTCTTGTTTTCGTGCAAAATACCCAGAAGGTATGGGGGATGATCTGAGCGCATGACTAACTTCGTTTTTTTGTGTGTAATGATCTCAATTGTGATGGAGACAGAAGCAGCCATGTGTGAAGAAAGCACGTGTTACGTCGTCCTCGCTACGTATCGTACGCATGGCAAGTAGCCTTCTCCTTCGCAGACTCAAAGGAACCGTCATTTCACCGTCAGCTAGGATGGAGAACGTCACCAACGTCTCGCTGAATCACGGAGACAGCAGTGAAGAAGACTACGCCGACTTGGATGACATCTACGCGGCAACAGAACATTCAGTACCTTGGGCATTTCAGGTGGGCACCGCTGTGGTGTATGCGGTGGTGCTGCTTGGTTGCGGGACGAACAATGCCTGCCGCCTCGCTAGAGCCTGCCGCCAACCACCAAGAAAGAGACACATCGTGGAAGCAAATCTAAGAATGGCGGATTTTCTGTTGGTCGTCTTTGGTGTGCCCCTGATATTCCAGTACCACACCGTGACGCCGTTTGCGTGGTACTGGGGTAGCGCTGTCTGTACCGCCTACACCTACGGAAAGGCCGTGCTACAAGGAGTCGCCTCACACCTGTTTCTCGTTCTTGAAATTGACAGGTGAGTCGAGTTCTCTAGGCTTCTCCTTAAATTTCTTGTATGTGCAAGAAAGGGTTTCATTTTACTTAATTGTATAGAAAAACTAAAGCACGTGAAAATGTGTAATTGTTGTAGTGTTGTGGTATATATGACACTGGATTTTGAATGCTTCTTCTTTACAAAAGGCTCAATGACTCAGAAAATGGTCAAAGTCGTAAGAGTCTGTAGCATGCGCCACTTCCATATTTCTTGCATAAAAAAAAACTAGAAATAAGGGAAATGACGACGGAAGAAAAATATAAACCATCAGAAATAGAAAAAAAAATTACGAAAAGAGTAAGAAAAGAAACATAGCTGTCCAGATTTCTCAAAAGATATTAAGAAGCCTTCACGATGAAATTATCGTGGTCAGGAATAAGGTTGTACAATTGACTTGTATGGTATATACCGATAGATTCTTCATTTTGGTTCTTTCACATCTTCTTTGCAATTGACTTTGGAAGTTGAATTTTGTAGCATTCTATGGCATCGGTATCCATTTTCCAAGATATGTTTTGCGATCTGCGGCATACGTGTACTCATTTTCCAGCTGCATTGTCCTTTTTTGTGTCTTGAAAAGGTGTTTAGAGTGTGGTGTCTCTCGTTTCCATTGAAATGTCAAAAATGGCAATTTTTTGTTAAAAAAATAAATGGCCCTTTTTTTTAACGAAACCTACCTGTTTGTTTAGGAAAATTCTTCTTTTAACCATAGCCAAAAATGGAAACTTATCATTTCTTACCCATTGGTTATGTATTACATGGCAGGTAACAAACGTTATCGGTAACGCCTGGGTAGCTGGTTTCACCTGCCGAACAATCATTTTGGGAACTGAATTGTTACATTTTTCGCTACTATTTGAATTCTTCGTGTCCTCCCAGGCGACAGCCATTTGCTAGGGGGTGAAATCCCACCCGTGGCTATAATAATCTTCTGTTCCATCAACCAAGATGAATGATGTGGTGCATCTTTAAAATTACAGGGATTGTGGAAAAACTGTCTATAATTTTCTCCATATCAAGTTGTTAAGTCAGGCAACAGCATTTTTATACTTAAATGAGAACGAGCCGTATGCATACAACGTATATAATAAGATAGAAATTGGAGGCCCAGCTGGCAAATAGACGGCCTAAGATTGTAACGTTACATGTACACAAATTGATTTTACTACAATTTCTTTTACCTCAAAAAGGTCAACAAAGCGATCTCTGTACAAAAAAAGGCTAACAGTCTTAAATTACGATTCTATAAAGTCGGATAATCTATTTCTTGTCACGGTTTATATGAAAACAGTTAGAGGAATGTCAAAATGTTACCGTGATGACCCTAACTTGGTTTTGCGGTCCATACGTGGTCGGTGGATCGGCGAAGTTTCTTTGTACGGGCTTTGAGTGTGTTTGTGGTGGTAAAGCGTGGGAGTGATCTAGTCTCCAAGCAGACCCTACGGTGCCTTAGAAATAGTATCAAAGCTGGCAAGGCACCAGGTGCCCGTTTGACTCCCTTAGCCGGCTATCTCCCTTTGGTCGGCTATACTCCTTTGCCAGCTTTGATACTATTTCTAAGGCACCGTAGGGTCTGCTTGGAGACTAGGAGTGATCGGGGCTCTGTGATCATAACCTCTCACTTTACAGAAGTCAGCCGCCAGGCCCTAGGCCGCGAACCAATCAATTTGAACATCCAGATACAAGGACAAGTGGGTGGAAAAGAGAGTAATGAAATCTTTGAAGTGTTCCATTAGCTGTGGGGGCTCTACCTGCGCTTACAGGCAATGGTTAGCATAGCTCATTAAATCCAAATTTCTTGTAAATCCGCCAAAAGCAGTTACCCAAGCAACTGGATATGATTTTGGAAACGGTCAGACGTGAAACGTCTGTCACTGACGAAAACTAGTGGATGTTAGTTAAAACGTTCCCAAGATCATTATCCTGATGACCGTTTCCAAAATCATATCCAGTTGCTTGAGTAACTGCTTTTTGGTGTATTTTATTACCTGGATGTCTAACCTTCATCGACGTTCTTGTAAATCCCCGCTCCCTGACAAAAATCCTTGTTCTTACTCGGACATTGTCCTTTTTTCTATGTACGTATGAAAAACTATTATCATGTTTCTTGGGAGCTGCTCTCCAAGTGGTTTTTAATACATCCCGGGTACAATTTCGTCACTTTCATATTTAGGGCATTGTAGGATCTTAGCGGACAGCTCGGACACTACCAAGTCAACAAACTGGACGCCCGTCGCTCTTAAAGGCTCATGATTCGAGCTACCACTGAAAAGTCAAACATTTTAGGCCGAATCTATACAGCTTGTATACGTAGTGCTAAAACCCTACCGATTAAGCATGTCAGCAGATTATTGCCTTTCGCGTTCCGGTTTAAACAAGCTACCATCTTGTAGACCTCGGTGACTTTTGTCATACATAGAAAAATATAAGCTGCAATTTCCACTGTTTGTTTGCATTACATGCGTTTGTTTAACTGCTCGGTCATATCAGTGGCATGGCACATATAGTAGGACTATCGCCTCGCATTACCCTAGTTGGAGCGTGACATTTTGTGATCTTCAATGACCGGCAATAAAGGTTATTGACAGCAACTAATGTGCTTCTTGAAAAACAAGTCACCAATATAAAAGTAAGGCGCACCGACGTGCGAAACGTGAAAAAAATCAGATTGATGACCCTAGTTGGAGCGTGACATTTTGTGATCTTCAATGACCGGCAATAAAGGTTATTGACAGCAACTAATGTGCTTCTTGAAAAACAAGTCACCAATATAAAAGTAAGGCGCACCGACGTGCGAAACGTGAAAAAAATCAGATTGATGACCACTGTTTAGCCAACGTCAGAGAAACCTAATTACCTGTCTTGTACCCTTGTTTAGGCCACAACAAGTAAATTTTATGGATGACATCCTCTGCAGACTGCAAAAAATGGGTAACAAAAGATGGCTAAATTTTCAAAATAGACACCATAAACGTTGTAACAAGAATTGAAGTGACAAGACACAGACACAAATAATTCAATCCTGTATTCAAGAGGTAATAAAACTATAGTCACTGTGTACTAAAAGTGACACTAGTGTGGTAGACTGGTATCACCAATTTGGCATCTTCACTCATGACTTCCATATAGTTGTGCCACTTTTACAACTATCCAACTGGTTTAGCTTTTACAACTACAATAATGGCTACCATGCTAGTGTCCCTTCTACAAGTACAATCATTATGATTTAGGCTACAACACAATATCTATTCTTATCTTAATACTCTCTTAACATGTTGGCCATCTTTGAAGAAGAAGAAAATTCTTTTTCAGGCAATTAATGAGCGCGTGGATGTCACCCATAGAATTAACCTGCTTTGGCGTAAGTGTAATTCCATAATTACGTTGGCATTGCCTACATTGTACCTGCTGATTATCTTAGGATGGAGATGAAACACACAAGTGTACCAACACGTGAGACTCCCCTGCTCTTCTTGTATCTAAGAGACTGTGGCACAGAAATAATGATTAATTGTGCCTCCTCACCTGTGCGAACACGTGGAGCTAAAGGCGAACTCCTGCTAATTACCGGTCGTGTCTGGCCCCCACTTCATCTTCATCTCTGAGAGAACACTCAAAGGGAATTGCCCTTCTTGACAGACCACGTATACGTAGACATACAATACAGAAGCACTTTATTGCACGACAATTGTACATGATGCAATGTATGGCAACAGCTATTACACAAAATACAAAATAGTGGTATAAAATAAAGCTTAACAACCTAATTAACATAACAATAAGGGCTTACATAATTCTTTGATAAAGTATTACAATGGAGTAGGCTTTCAATCATTGGTTACGGTATTCTTTCTAATAGCAGAGCAATCCTTGACATATTTGCCTATCTTTGCAATAATGCAAGGTAAAACAAGAACTCACTGCCAATGTTGGTCCCGCTTACGCTGGATCCAGCAAATGTATTTTATGTATACTATGAAAGCCTGCAAACCCCTATGTGCAAATGATTCCATGAGCTAGTAGTTCGTGGTGACAATTGTAAAGATTTCGTCGTGAACTATTTTACTTTTTCAGTATGTAAATGTAACACAGATGAGCTGTATTGTTCATGATGGTTTGTTGTTGATGATGTGCTTGATACATGTACTTGATGATAAACAAGTCCTAAGTTACCCGGATGTTATAAATAGAGGTCAATTACCTCGCAGGGTAAACCCATGGTGAGCAAACAACCATGGTAAAACAGCTGTCTATTGGCTATACCACACCATTTTCATGAAGGGGGTGTGATACTGTAATAACCCCAAAACAACCATGTTTGCTGGGTACGTCAATAACAACCGACCTATGAATTAATAAAGATCCATGAAAAACATGCATAGTAATTCCATTACGGCATCAATAGAACTATTCCTTTCAAGAAGAGAATATGATAATCACATCATCACGCGGAGTTTACAGAGGTTCACTGTCCGGGTATCTTGAAATCTAATGAAGCCTTTTCGTGTGTTTTTTCCATTCTCCAGGTGCCAGGCCATCTGCTGCAGTACCAGAGCATACCGCTTGTCTACACCGAGAGCTTGTCTGGTGTGCCTGGTGGCGTGGCTGTTCTCCATAGTGGCGTCCCTCCCCTTTGCCCTGTACTCCTACAGTGTGAAGGACTCCTTCACTGGTAGTGAGGTTTGCCTCACGGTCTGGCCGGCTGAAGCTTTGAGTAACTATCAGGTGGGAGGCCCATTATCGAACTTGACCTTCCTTTTTGTAAACCCTACCCCTTTTTGGTGTTTGAGTTTCAACCCAAATCAATGTCGGAAGGATACATGTATCATTACTTGGTGGGAATAAAATCCTAGCAAGGAATTTGAACATTTAACATGCATAAGGAGGTGGAGGAATAAACATAATACGCTCCACTACATGTAGGATTCCTGAACACATATGGTATTGATAGCCATATCATCGAACAGTAAATATTGACTCTAACGAAATAGCTACCGAATGCCCTTATGGATGTAAAATGATTTTAACTTTTTTCCAAATTTGACTTATCAAAGTCACTGAGAAATTATTACTAGTATATGTTTAGATAGACAACATGCCGTGGCATTCAGACACATTAGTTGTTAAAAATACTTCTGTCCTAAGATATCTGTGACATTCTGCCGTGTTATTCTACAGCTCTACTCCACGGCCATGCTGCTGACCCAGTGTGCGGCCCCTTGCGTCCTGTCCCTGACGTGCAGCTTGCTTGTCCTAAAGAAGATCTGGAGCCGCCGCTTTCCGACCTGCCAGCCCTCCGTCCGCGGCAAGGTGTCCAGGAAGTCCAAAACCAAGGCAACCATCCTCCTCTGCGTCGTCCTGTTCTTCTTCGCGTGCCTCACGCCTTCATACCTTCTCCCCACACTGGCAAGCTTCAACGCTATCGGCTATGACTGGTCTCACCAGAAGTTTCTAACGGCCGTGGGAGTCGCGGAAGCTCTGACGTTTCTGCGCTGTGTTTTCAGCATGGGGTTCTTCGTGGGCCAGCCTAACCAACCATCGCTCAGGAATATCACGTCTGGGAAAGAAGGATGTGCGACTCGTCACAAGACTGGAAACGTAATACCTTCTTCAGACGACGTCGAAACTGTCCAGGTACAACTAAAACGTGTGCGGCGTCTGGAACACTGATAGACAGAGAGCTTCGATATCTTGATCTTTGAATGAAGCAAGATTTGGCCGCCGATAGAAGAGTGCCACAAAGTGCTGCTTATTGAACGAAATTCCTATTTAATTTCCTCCCCATACAGAAACCTGTAGAAACTTGTTCCTCTACTGTGCTAGCAAACTATACAACAATGCAATAAAGCAATAAACCCCATACGATAATTAGCCGCTACATATCGCTGTGGAAATGATAAGAATAACTCGATATTGATTATCCAATATATAATACTTATTATAATATATTATTATCAAATTCAACATTCGCTGTTTTGTACCTTGTATTATGTAAATTTCATGTAACCATTTCGTACGCCTTTTGTGAAAAGGATCTGATTCGAGTCATCTCGGGGCACGCATTTTTTCCATATGAATAACGTAATAACGTAATGACAAGAGTTTGTTTGTAGTTGTCATTTTTCATTTATCACGCACATGTGTCTATCCGGAAATGTCACTGACTGTGGTATCCACTATTACTTCCAGGAGGGGAACTCCAATTGCTTTCAATATCTAGATACCAATGATTTTCTTTGTAGTTTTGGACGAGGAGACATTGCTGTATTTCTATGTTTAGAACTTCGTTGTGGAAAGCACGTCACCGGAACGTACTGCGCCTGCGCAAACCCTGGTAGTTTGGGGCTTGGTTTGGTCAACGTTGCATTAAAATCCCCCTTATATGTTAGAGACATGGTTTCATGTAAAACGTACACGGGATTTTACCCTTATATACGCACGTACTTTCTTAAATGCGGCCCTTTAGTAAACCGGGGGTTTAGCAAGGTTTAGCATGTCTATACTTTTCGCGCAGGCGCAGTACGTTCCGGTGACGTGCTCTCGTGATTCCAGATGTAAAGTCTCGCCCTGTCCCGCCCATTGAAACTATCGCGAGACGCGCGAAAACGAGGCTAGCATGTCGGGTCAATTTTGCCCAGCCATTTTGCCCTATACTTGTAATACATCACGGCGGTTGGTACCTACTGGCCACAGTCATGTGAGGAGAACGCTCTGTATTTCAGTTCGCACGATCCACCAATACACGCACTCCACCTGATATTGTAGCAAACAATGACGATAAATCGCTTTAGCGATTAGATGATTCATATTGCTAACTTCTGCATGGTTATCTGCAAGGAAGATGTATCATAGTACACAGTTCTGTCTTCAGTGTCCTTAAAAAGATCAGTTGCCCCTTTTCCCTCATGTGCATCTGACTATTTGACAAATTTTCGCTGATGCATTATGTGACGTCATGTTTCAGGCAATATTATGAACAGGTATTTATGTTTAATTACGCACAGAGAAAATAAAAATTGCGGATATAACATAAATTTGAGTTCAGCGTGTATATATGGCAGAATACATGGTTATATATATATAATTAACTAAACATCACAAGACCGAGGCTAGAAGGATCATCCAAAAATTGCTACCTACGAGGGTTGATCAATAAGTCCTCGGCCTCACCAACAAATAACAAGCACAACTCCGATTTTCAGGCGAAACTTCATAGTATGAAGTCTTTTATCAATATCCTCCAAATTTCAAATCATTGGAGTCATTACTTTCCAGGTATTCGTTTTTTCTAAATTAAAAGGTAAGTGGGGAGAAAAAGAAGGGTGAAGTGTGATCAGACAATTTGACCCGCACACCTCAGGTTGCAGATCAATTGTCCACCTTTTTTTTCGTTATCCCTTACCTAACATTACTGGGTGTCGCCTGCAGCATAATGATCACAATAATTTGAATTTTGGTACACATTTATATAAGACTTTATACATGTACGTGGGGTTATCAATAAGTCCCCGACTTTACCGAGAAAAAATAAGCACAGCTCAGATTTCGAAGCATAGATGTCAAGTATAAAGTCTTATATAAATATGTACCAAAATTCAAATTAGTGTGATCATTACTTTGCAGGCGACACCCAGTAACGTTAGGTGAGGGAGAACGAAAAAAAACGTGGACAATTGACCTGACCTGAGTGTGCGGGTCAATTTGCGCTGCTGGAAGTTAGAAACCCAATTCTTTTTGCTTGAAATAGGAAGAGAATCATTATCAAACATTTTGACAATGTCTTTTGTTAATTTACGGCATGGGGAACTCGACTCACACATGTCTGATCACAATTCACACCACTTTTTTCTCGCCACTCACCTTTTAATTTAGAAAAAATGAATGCCTGGAAAGTAATGACTCCAATGATTTGAAATTTGGAGGATATTGATAAAAGACTTCATACTATGAAGTTTCGCCTGAAAATCTGAGTTGTGCTTGTTATTTGTTGGTGAGGCCGAGGACTTATTGATCACCCCTCGTATACAACAATTATAGTCCTTGTAGCTCAACTGGTAGCAGTTAAGACAGTTGAGACTCCTGGTTCCGATTAGTTTTGATATAAAATCGAGACCCCGATTCAACCCTGATAATGAACGAAGGAATGAAGGGCTAGCAACCATATAAAGTAGAAACATGCCCTGGTACTGAAACAGCATTGAAACTTGCTGTCCTATGCACCACTAGTCACTACAGGTCTGAACGAAGGATGAAGAGCTAGCAACCATATAAAGTAGAAATATACCCTGGTACTGAAACAGCATTGAAACTTGCTGTCCTATGCACCACTAGTCACTACAGGTCTGAACGAAGGAATGAAGGGCTAGCAACCATATAAAGTAGAAACATGCCCTGGTACTGAAACAGCATTGAAACTTGCTGTCCTATGTACCACTAGGCACTACAGGTCTGAACGAAGGAATGAAGGGCTAGCAACCATATAAAGTAGAAATATACCCTGGTACTGAAACAGCACTGAAACTTGCTGTCCTATGTACCACTAGGCACTACTGGTCTGAACGAAGGATGAAGGGCTAGCAACCATATTATATACAATGTAGTACTAGAAATATACTGAAACAGCCAGGAAACTTGCAGCCCTATGTACCACTAGGCACTACAGGTCTGAACGAAGGAATCACAGTTGCTAAAGTGCTCAACTAAAGGTTGGGTAAAGGTTACTACAGGTAGAGTATTCGTACGGTATACTACATACACGATAGACGTCATTTTCAGAAATATTTTTGACAATCTGTTTTGTATGTTCGGTGCTATCTTGCGTACATGGGAAGCCAGCTGTGAAACTCCGGAAAAAGGAAACAGCGAGGTTCAAGTCATGGCTCTAATGAGATACTTCAAGTGCTTTTCAGTCGTTTGCTCAGATCGTTATGCCGCATAATTGGTACACCAGTGCGTTCGACAAACGTATGAAGGACTTCACAAGTGTTTTTGGTATTCTAAGTTACAGGATGTTACTAAAGTATGATCATCTCAAACGTATGTAAAACACACATTTCTCCACTATCCGATCGAAGTTATCAGAAGGAAAAGGTATAAAAATTGAAGAGTACAAATTTCAATGACCAATACTAATTTGCCTCTAGAATATCCAAGAATATGCAGAAGTTTCCAGAAGTTACACATTCCACATTTTTTGGTTGAATTAAAAAAGCGGCAGTCGTGTATCAGTTCTTTCAACTCGAGCGCGTCGCCATCTTGGTAACCAGACACGTGGCGGCCGAAATGTGACCGCTAGGGCTGGGTACCGGTACAGAAAATTCAGGTCCAGGTCCGGTTCAGGTCCAGAGGATTAGGTCCAGGTCCGCACCTGAACCTGGACCTGATTCAGCATGACTCATACCAATTAATGGTCCATTTCGCTACAAAGAAATCTGTTTTGTGGGGTATTGAACTTACACTGGCGTCTTAAAATCATAAAACACTAACTGCACAAGCACCATTGACTGTAAAACTTGGTAGAAATTAATATAATTATATATATAAACTCTACAGTACTTCACTCTTGTTATTTTCTTCCACCTGCAAGCGCCGAAACGTGTGGATGCCTGATCAAATAATTTGTTTATTTTCTAATCGGTCCAGCATCCGGTCTACCGAATTTTTTAGGTCCGTTTTTCTGGGCCGGTCCAATAAAAAAAGAAAAACCGGGTTTGTACCGGTACACCACCCAGCCCTAGTGACCAATGTTGTTCCTGACCCTGATGATAATTGACGATGATAATTGACGGCCCTGTAAATAATGAATGAGCGTCCTTGGGAACATGGCAACGTACGGTCAGGTCACTTAGGAACGGACATGAGTGACTGTGTTTCCAAAAGAATTAGAATCGTTTTAAATTTCGATTTCTGACAACGCAGCTGATCCATATTTCTCGCTATTTTCAACCACCCCCCTCCCCCAACACACGCACGCGCACACGCACACACGCACGCACGCACACACACACACACACACACACACACACACACACACACACACACACACACACACACACACACACACACGCACAAATACACATATGACTGTTGTATCATGATGTCAGATGAGACATAGCAACGTTTTGTTTTCCTATCAAATAACAGTAGCCTTGGCGTCTATAATACTTAGCGTTACCTCGAACATCGTCTCATCAGGCAAAAGTATTTCCTCTACGATATCAATATATTTGTTATTGTAAAATCCTCATAAGTTTTCGTACAGATTCACAGTAGCAATACGGACAGATCCATAGCAAGGCTTTTAAAATGAGGGGCAAAGAGATTAAATATTCATATATTTCTTTACACCAAGACGATGAGATAGAAATCTGAATGTAATTAAGAAGTACTTTTTACGGCTAAAATAGCGTGGTACTATATTGGTGTGTGATACTACTGTCAGTATTATAACTTTTTGCTATATCTAAGCGATAAAAGCGACTACTAGTATTTATGTGTGGTGTTCAGATGGCTCCTGTGAGATGTTTTCCGTCTCTTTATTGATTATGAAGGCCAAATCCCATGGATAAAGACATCAATGCATTGCTTCATTATGTATTTTATTTGACGATACTACAAGTACTTCTAGTAAATAAATAAAGGTCGTGGTTTTGAATTGGACCTGAACCTATTGAATCATATTGACAAGAATAATAAAGGTCCCAAAAGGGCATTGTGTGCGTGATTACTGTACATGTGTCTCTTGAATAAACTTTGGAAGCATCAGTGATGAGGAAAGTCTAGAGTATTCGTTTATCTTATGATTAGAGTTAACCGATTACAACATTCACAATAATAGCTAGTTGGGCATCCCTGTCCGCGAACCTACTGTAAACTGTTAATAAGACAAATATACATTGTATGATAACAACATACAGTTACGTAAGGTACGTTATGTTATGGCCGTGAAGGTGAACATGAATTCGAAGTAACGATGAGCGCTAAATTTACCAAAAAAATATCCTAAACTTTTTAATAAGATTTTTTTTGCAAATTCATACCCACGGGACATATTGCAAGTGAACAGAATCAAATACTTACGTAGTAATATGAAGTGATTGGGCTAACTACAAGTGAATAATTTGAATTCTAATAACATACTAGATAAGTGACTGAATATGTACATACAGCATTATGAAACGATCACTGTTTTGTCAAAAAGCTCATTTGCTATTAAAGCTTTCCCGGTTCTAGAAGAAGCGAGTTTTATCACAGAAAGCTGCTCAAGAACGCCGCCGGTAGGATCACGAAGTAGTAGACGGGGATCATGATGAGGCCGATGATCCAGAGCGCGATCCCGATCCCGAGCGTGATCTTCCACCACAGGTTAGCCGAGCTGGACGAGTCTCTGGCGCCCGCGTAGTCACCGTCGTTCAACTTCTGACTGACCTGGAGGGGAACAGGAAAAGGTTTATGTTTGAGTACCTTGCCGTGAGTGTACTCAGACACACGAAAATCCTACCTGGGAGTAGAAGACGCTAGCTGAATCTTCTAAGACATTCTTAGCCGGCGCCTGGTTACCAGACCCCAGCCCGATCTCAAAAATATCTATCGTGTTGCTGCACATTTTTGAGGTTGAAGTATGGTATCTAGGCTAAGACATTCTAGACCAAAAGCATTCTATACACTACAGAAGAATATGTGAAAAGGAGAAGGCCAAGGAATCTTACCTTGCAGGAGAATGTACCGGAGATTTTAAGGCATTGTAAGACAGAAGGAATCTTACCTGCCAGGAAAATGCACTAGAGGTTCTAAGACATTGTAAGACAGAAGAAATCTTACCTGGCAGGAGAATGTACCGGAGATTCTTAGACATTGTAAGACAGAAGAAATCTTACCTGGCAGGAGAAAACGAGCGCCACGATGCCGGTTGGCCAGAAGCAGCAGAGGCAGGTGAAGAGCGCGCAGCCGAAGTGATCCTGCGGCCGACCCTCCGCGATCACCACCTGCGTGGCTGGGACGGTCTACGGGCGGAATTTGGGTAGGGAAAAACAGACACATCAGGAGTCACTCTTTAAAAAAAAACTGTAAGGCTTAGGTCACATTTCCAAACCGGGTCCCGGCCGTGTAGCTTTCTGGAGGGGAAACTTATGATATAAAAGACATCAAAATACAGAAAATGTCAACATAAGATTCATGGGCATAATTTGTGTATATTTCTAGGTATATCTTTTATTTTTTCGTTTTTAAGTTTGGAAATGTGACCTAAGTTAAAGTTGCCCGTGCAGATGCTTAGGGTGGTGCCCAACTCCATTTCTTTAGCATTTGGGCCATAGATTTGTGCAAAACACTATAGCAGGGGGCTAGTCCGCTGTTAGTAATCATGGTGTGTGTTCAACTTTTCCTTTTCCTTTTGCTAAGCAGAGAAAGCAGCATGTACCATTCTTAAAGTCTTTGGTACATGACTCGGCCGGCGATCGAACTCACGACCTACCGAATGCAAGGCGAACACTATACCCACTTAGCCATTGCACAGGTGAAAAAAAAGAACTGTATGGGGAATTTAGTGTGACAGAAAGGTGTTCGGGGAGATGATACAATGTTTGAAATTCCCGATTACACTTTGGAAGACTCACCTGCACTACTGTCTGCTGTACAGGAGCAGGGTGAACCACTGGAACGGAAAAAAGTGCAAGACTTATGAAACCCGCTAGGTGACGCTTCCTACCATTAATCTAAACATTATCTAACATTCTCTAACGTTATCAGACGCTTCTTAATGTTATCTAGTGCCTTTGATGTTACCTGACGACATACGTGCTATGATGCCCCCTAGTGCGAGGTGACGTCCCGAAAGTTGTACGAGTACATAACCCACTGACGTCAGATAACGCCGCTACGTGACGACTCTCTAACGTTACGTGACGCCCATTACTTCTACGTGATGAAAACCTCACAATAATTGACGCCCATTAACGCAGCTTACCGTTTGGTGGGTGCATCTCCATAGCGACCGATGTAAATACGGGCAGTGTCAGCTGATCGTTACCACCACAGGACCCGACGGCTGCCGAACAACAGAGAGGGTTCGGTATTGTTAGAAAAGGTCAAATATCTGGATCTGACAATGAAAATAAACTGTAAAGTGTTTAACCCTTAGCATACTAAAGTAGCCATTTGGCTACCAGTTCTCTATTGATTACAGGGCTAGGCAGTAGAGAGAGGGTTACGTTTGGCCAGGTAAACTCAGACGTATAACTTTAAGTCTGCCAAGTTTGATCAAATTAACTGCACGAACAGAGGACGTGCTGTGCTGACCTTAATGGTAGTGCGTTCAGCAATGGAATTTCTTGCGTGTTGCTTGTCCTAACTTGCATTATTTATGATGCGTGTTTCTTTTGTCCAATAACTCCCACTCAATCACCGTCACGTTTACTATTAGTACAACAGCCACATGCGGAAGGCGTATGGTAGCCTTCTTCTAATCTCCAAGCAGATCCTACGGTAGCATTAGATAGTATCAAAAGCTACCAGGGGTGTGAAGCCAGCTTAGGAGTGTGTATGCGACCGGAGGTGCCCGTTCGACTCCCTTTGCCTTTGGACGGCTACGCTCCCTGGCCAGCTTTGAAACTATCTTATGGTACCGTAGATTCTGCTTGGAGATGAGACTTCTCCGTGGCCTTCTCTGAGTGCTGGCGGTTGTTGTTGTGGAAGCGATGGTTTGCGATTTTCCAAATATGGGCCAGATTCGTATGCCGCGAAGTTCGTGTCTTCGAATCAGAGCACCCATTACAATAACTGCCAGCGCTGTTGGGAGGTCGCAAAGGAGGCCATAGGCATATGGAAGATCTGGAGTTCACCACGACCATAGGTGTGCAGGAAACATGTACTGACTCAAATAGTTTAGGGGGCCAGTCAGCATAGGATATAGTAGTGGGAAACAATAATAGTACACGTGGTCTTGGGGGGTAGTTAACACCCCATTTGATTTTAAAGCTCTCGTAGTAAGTCTGAGACTGAGAGTTATGAAAAACTTGTTAGATTTGTCACAATGGCGAAACCTTATACAGTCAAAACTGCTAAAGATAAGAAGACCGCTTTGGAGACTAATAGAGTCTAGTGATCACTATAGACATGATTCTTAAAAAAATCCAAGTGAATAAAAAAAGTGGCCACATTGTGGTCATCATGTATTTGTGGTCACTTGTACAAGTATCTTTAGGATTTTTTGGTAACCATTCAAATAAAAACGATCATTTCCGCTTGCCGTTTTTTGCCAAGCTTGGAAATGGAAGTTACACTGATAAAAGATGAATTGAATGTTGTATTGTAGAGGTATTTTTCGGTGTACAAAAAAAAGATTGACTGTTCTGTGCAGTTTTCTGAGCGGGAGAAAAACAGTTTGGCTCCAGCCCCAAAAATGTCTCACCACTACGTTTAAAAACTATTTCTTCCAAAGAATCGTTCACATCTGGAACGCTTTACCCCTCAACATTAGAACTCTAAAACTTTCCCCAGTTGTTACAATTAATACCTTTAAGAAAGCAATCCTAGTCCACTATCTCTCTCTTACCAACGACAGATTTAACTCCAACGACGTATGTACTTGGGTCACCCACTGTCAGTGTCCCAGTTGTACACCTTTCTAGATATTTCATATTTCATCTTACCATTATTTCTATGATTTATTTCTTTATATTTGTTATTATTGTATATTTGCTTTTATTGTCGTTGACAAAATCATTATTATTTGATTGTACAATTGTTATTATTTGTTATCATTATGATTATTTTTCTATTATTGTATAATTTAGTTGCACGGGAGGCAACTAGTAAAGGTTTTACCTGTTTTTGCCTCCCTACCATTTTGTAAACACAATATGGTGAAGTTCAAATAAATAAATAAAAATAAATAAATAAATAAGTAAAGAACATTTCGTCACTCTCATTACAGCCAGATATGCATGCCATTTAGGTTTTGTGACAAGAACCTTACATAATTTCCCAGTGCCAAGGTATATAGCTATTTACCAAACATCACAGTTGGTAAACCACCAATGCCAACAATCTCAGAACGCTACATAAAGTTCAATTATGTACAAAACAGTTCTCTTGAAGGTTTCTAGATGGTAACGTTACGTTCAATAGAAGCGTATAACCTTGTTCTTTTGTCTTAGTGCACTGTTGTGAATAAGAGAGTTCTATTGTCTTGTTGTGCTGTTGTGAGTAAGAAAGAGATAATTCTAGTATGTTACCTTTTCAGCAGATGAGAATGCTTCTATCTCGGTAAGGTGGTAAATGTAAATGTTTGGAGATGAGGCCGCCTCGTGTCTGTATAGACATTGACAATGTTTTTGTTTTTACTTTTGGCGTAACCAAGGACACGCATAGCTACGCATTGATCGATATTCGTAATACAGGGACAGTGTGAGAAGTCCAAAGTTTCTCCAAAATGAAATTCGTTTCCTTGAGTGGGATAACCTTGATTTGAGGTAATTCATCTGGTATGTTTAGCGACCAATTAGAGTGCAGGGGCTATAGAAAGAAGAGCAAACAATAGCATAGAACTTCACTTACCATCTACTCTCCTCGTTTAATCTTTACACGGTTTTCATGAAAAGTTGTGTAGAATAGAATGTAGACCAGGAGAGAACCTCATTGTGTAGAGTGTAGCCTGACAAAGCTAGCAACGTCATCTTACGACCTGTCTCAGTATTGCAGCTACGGCGATCATCTTGCAGTTGCGGGTCAAAAAACGTACAAACCGAGTTCGGCCTACATGAAGATACTTAAGAAATAGCCCTAACCCTAAGACCTAGGGTCAGTAGTAGGCTTACAATTAGGGTTATGCTCAAATTCAAACAGTCATAGCTTCCCATCAAAGAATGATATCTATATTTAAGCAGAAATCCGAGCATAAATCATTACGGTTGTATGCCAACATTTCGTGGCATATATCACAGGGATTTATATAGCAAATGCCATAAATCTGATTCAGATACGAAGGCATAGGCGCCACAGATGCACATACTATTGACAATAAACATAAATTTATCATTTTGAAGTGATGACATATGTGTACATACGGTCATATGTTTAAGTCATTTCCGTACTACCGTTAGGTCATTTGGTTGTAGTACCAGGGCACAGGAACCAAGAATGTACATTTTTGGTCCGTCTTAAAATGGCCAAAAATGGCAAAATTGAGCAGTTTCAAGTAATGCATTAGATTTAAAGCCTAGGCCAAACAGGTGAAAAATGTTTTTTCACCTATGTGCCAATTTCTTTTTTATTCAACCTCTGCTTGGAGAGAATAATATAATCTCCAAGCAGATTCCTCCGTGGCAAAACAGTAACATAAGCTGGGGAAGGACTTTGGCCGGCAGAGGAGTAAAATTGTCCGCATGGCAAATTTTACTCCTCTGCCAGCTAAAGTCCTCCCCCAGCTTGTGTCACTGTCTTGCCACGGAGGAATCTGCTTGGAGATTAAGAATAACACACCAGCTGTTTATACGTTACCAGCTGCGTAAGACTGTTATGTCTGATTTACCCTCTAATTCTCTTCAAACTGGCTTTACATCCGATCCTAATGGACGCCCTTATAACGAAGTCCTTTTCACATATGGCTTTGTCATTTGAGTGTTCTTTACGGTGGCATTCTGTACCATGAGGCACGGGTACAGCAATAACCATAATACAATGTAAAAGCTGGGAGGGGGCTAGTTCACAATTTTCAACGTTTGCTAGGTTCTCCTATACCGGGAAAGGGATTTTGGAAGGAAGTTTCACCAACGCTGAAAATCGCGAACTTGCACCCCCTTCCCCCCAAATAAAAACCAGCCCCTTTCGAAGACTGCAACGGAGGATAGGGGAGCTAAACCTGTCTACTGCTAGAAACAAAGACATATTTTTAAGAAACACGATTGAAAGTTATATGCGCATTACTCTGAATGTTAAATATACAATTCTTTCCACGTGGTTTTGAAAAGGCTATTTCCCGAAAATAGGTCGCAATCAGTTCAATTCAACTGCGCACATTGCAACCTGGAGAGGATAGATATGACTATCTATAACTTGTATGTCAGAAATTTATTGCACAGTCACGAGTTAAACGTACGTACAGGAAAGTCATATCAAAAGTAATGCCCTGATCAGTCTCTGTACAGTCTTAGTCTAAGTTTAGACCACAGTTGATGAATTGGTGAGGACATACGAGTCAGAGTGTTGGGATATTTACCTCCATGAAAAATGTAGGTATAGTTTTTGGTGTGTCTGTTTGTTTGTGTTTTCATATATTTGTAACGCTTGAACCTCTGAATGTATTACGATTATGTTTCTCGGTGAAACTACATGTATGTGGGTTTTAAAGTTGCGTTGGTATTAGGGGTAGGTATCGGTACAAAACTGTTTTTTTTTTTCTTAATGGGCAGGTCCGGAAAAACTGGATCTGAAAAATTCGTTGGACCTAATGTTAGACCTGTCGAAAAATGAACAGATTATATAATCAGGCGTTCACACGTTCTGTGGCTTACTGGTCGAAGAAAATAACAAGAGTGAAGTAGAGTATAGTTTATAGTCTTTTCTACCAACTTTTACAGTCAATCCTACGTATTACAGAGGTAGTTAGCCTTGTAGGATTTTAAAACTTTGAGACGTCAGTGGGAGTTAGATATTCCACAAAACATACTCTTTGTTGAGAAATGGACACAAGTTTTCACATACCGGATCAGGTCCAGGTTCAGGTCCGGACCTGGACCTGATCCTCTGGACCTGAACCGGACCTGGACCTGAATTTTCTGCACCGGTACCCACCTCTAGTTTGTATACACGGCGTGTTACATACGGCGCTGCGTCTACGTATACGCTGGGCTTATCTTTTATTACCAGGCAAACGTATTCTGACTTACTTGTAGAGGCCACGAAAAGATATATTGCTGATCGACTGTAGCCTAACTGTAACAGTGAATACTTTCGTTACGTAGGTACTGATAATACAACACTTTAACATGTACTACACAAAACAAGATTAAGTTTCTATAGTCTTTCTATTTAGTCAATACATTACTAAATTCAAAGAAAATGGTCAAAACATAAGTTTATGATTACCTAAGATTTCACTTTGTCACTTTGACGATCGTGACAATGTTACAGTCAAACCTGCCTATAGCGGCCATTCAAGGGACCACATAGAAAAATGTGACCACTATAAACAGGTGGCCAATATAGAGAACATGCTGATCAACTGACCACGAGCTATACTTTACACCGATCTTTCTCGCCAAGTAACATTGTCACCATCGTCAAAACATTCAACATTTGACCCGAGATATTTTGTACTATAAAATAAATGAGATGAGTATCGCAATAACCATGAAACAATGTAAATATTCCCGCTGTTCACGATTCAAAAAGATTTCGAGTGCGCAACTTTTGTCTAATGCAATATTTCCCAACTTCTACAAGTTTACAACAAGCTCTTGAGAGGATACGGCGAGAAAATCCTTACTTACCAGATCACCGAGTTTCGTCACGGGACAAATTCTACCTTTTGGCGAGCCATAAAACACAACATCTACATAAGTGCACAATCAATATATCAAGGAAGTTTCTACTTTGCAACTTACTTGCAATTTGAGAAGTGGAAGCTGATAATAAAGTGCTTAGAGGTTTCTCCTCCTGTTTGCTCGTGATAATGGTTTTCCAGAATCAAATTAATCCTGTTAACTAAAACACCCCCGAAGAATATCTCCTGTAACCCGCGTGGATTTTCAAGCTACGGGATAAAGAAAATGAGCACGACTCCAGTTCCGTATTGATTGATTGATTGAGTGCAAATCTTGTAGTTGTGTGTGGCAACAAATTCTCAAGCTAAAGTTACTCTCACGACCATTATTCTTCCTTTTTAGTCCATGTTGATTTGATTCTATGGATGACACCCTCTGGGACCCCAGAAAACCGATGCGTGCGGGCGAATAAAAACAATTTGGCCAAAAACGTTGCCTTCATAATATGAAATTTACGTGAATTTAGGTTGAACAAATGACTGAACACACAGAGTATGATGTACTGAACATTATATTCTTCATTTTTGTTCTTTCACTTTTTCTTCTTCTTCTTTGACTTTCGCTGTGGCATTCTTGCAATTTTCAATGAGCATATATTTGCTCATTTTGCAGGTGCTTTGTACTTACAAAAAGTGGTCAAAAATGACCGAAACTTAATGCTCGCGGATGTCAAGTCGAAAACAGATAGATAGATTGACAAGTTGTAAGCTGCAATTTTTCACTTATAATTAGTAGGGTGCTAGCACATGTTGTAAGATGAAATTGTGAAGTCATCTGTGAGTATTTTAGCAGTTTGTCGGCACCATATTTTAGACATTTTGCTGCTCTGGGAATTAGGGACAGACAATAGCACTCTCACACAGTAGACAAGATTCCCCTCTTAATATATACTCTAATTCTGAGTCCATAACTGCCGAGTGCTTTCCCGCAAGGTACCCATCTCCAGACTTGAAAGCTTGCCAAGTTAAAGTCCGAAGTTAACTTGAAATTGCATTCATAGCAATGTGATTTGACGCCAGTCAGCGGTTATCAACTTTTAAAGTCTGGAAGTATATTCTAGAGTTTTGACTGACAATCCTTATCTTTCTCATTTGCAGTGGTACCGACCTCTATCCTGTGAGGATGTGGTATATGACATGTTCTCCCAAATTGCTTACCACGTGGCTGGAGTGCTGCGATACTGTTTGCATCCTCAATAGAGTATTTCTCTAGCGTCCAAGATAAAGTTGAAGCCGTCAATCTAAATTGAAGCTAAGCCTGGCGCTTTCTTATCTGTGTGCCTACCTACCTACCTAGTCTCTTAACCACCAGCTCATTTGGGGGTATATGACATGAAGATAAAGAGCTGGCGATCTGAATAGGTAGTTAGAATAGGGACATGTGGCTCGCTACGGTTCACTACTCTCCAAGCAGAGGTTAGGCTGTTTTTTTCTACGTTTTTATCGGGCTTTATATTTTGCATTGTATCTGGTATTTTGTATAATCTCTGCTTGGAGAGTACGGCTAGCTTCTTCAGCCAAGCACACTAGGTTAGCTCCATATTCTTGATATGCGTGCTGGGCTCTTTAACGAACAGAGGATTGACGCTTGAGGCTATAATTCCTGAAGTTTTTCATACATGTACATAGGGGCACGGACTTTACGTCACCAA
Organism: Branchiostoma floridae; assembly: GCF_000003815.2. Lineage (NCBI taxonomy): Eukaryota > Metazoa > Chordata > Leptocardii > Amphioxiformes > Branchiostomatidae > Branchiostoma > Branchiostoma floridae. The sequence continues at coordinate 18,197,201 of NC_049984.1, read as the reverse complement.
CCGAAAGGACTCCTACAACCCGTCTCACCATGCTCGAGCGGCATTTGGACTTCCACTATCTGGGTCTTTCAATTGGCCCTTGAATGATTATCGTATGTCCATTCCGAAAAAAATGAACATATCACGAAAAGCTGTAGAAAAATTTAGAATTTCAACAGCTAAAGACTGTGTATTATTTATTTCAACTTCCTCATCACACATGCCATGTAAAAATGAGTTGGACAAAAGTAACAGGCATAAATCCTTTTCCTCGTGGATGTCCGATTGGTAGTTGGCAGAAAAATATTCATTGCCAACTGCATGAGCGATCCTCACCAAAGCTGATCATCATGAATTTCACTTCTAGATAGGGAACGAACACATGTTGTAAGCTGAAATTGTTCATTTGGTAGGGAGCGAGGACATGTTGTAATTGTTCATTTGGTAAGGACACGATGTAAGATGAAAAATGTTTAATAGCTGATTATAACTATAACTAGTTTGGCTGGGACAACTTCTGGCCACCTTTGACCCACACCTGACGTCACTCTTCCCTTGTACCATATTGCGTTGGCGTGAAAGTCTTTGTCACTGTGGGCCTTCGTACAAATAAGAAGGAAAGCGAAGGACCTTGACATATTCGTACCCTGCAAGTGATAGGCAAAATCTAGTTACGTTCTCAGCAAACTTCCTCTGTTTGCACGGAGATGATTGGTGGGCATTTATCCCATCTGGCTCTTCGAGATTTACAAGTAATCAGCAAAGCTAAATCCATATGTCACTACATATAATTTGATATTCTTACAGAGGATTATCAGCTTCAACACCCCTGACAAATGTACGGATGTCATCATACAGCTGCACATCACTGTGCAATTATTGGGTATTACCCCGTGGCTCTGGCTCGTTTCACCCAGGGTGGAGGATCTGTGCCTGGCATGATGAGATACTTACTTCTTATTAGACGCTTTCTATTCTTATCTTCCGGTTTCAGGCACGACTCAAGCCATTCAAAAAGTGCAAATGTCTGTTGGAAATAGGTAAATGGTATAAGGTGATAGTGGCATGGTAGTTTTTAGGCCGATAGGAAACTCAAATAAATATTGGGACACGGGCATATTGCCAATGAATATACATCGCCACTGCGTGTTGCGATTTCAGTAAAAAAAAATTTAAAGGCCTGAAAACAGCTTTTTTTTAAATATTCGTGTTTCCAGAAACATCTTCGCACCACAGTCATAAGCTGCTAGATTAGATATAAGAATAGTATGTAAGCATCATTTAAACACTGCACGAAAAGCCAAACTTGCGGGGTGGACATCGTGTTTCACGTGCCTGCAGATTCGAATTTTAGAATGTGCGATTAAAAGAATTTGGCCAAAAAAGTTGCTTTCGTCATGAAAAAAGTGAAGCACGAAATTAAAGTTGAACAAATGACTGAACACACAGAGCATGATACAGCGAACGATAGATTCTTCGAAATCACAGATCAATAAAACTAGTTCCTTTAATCTAAAAACTTTAAGATGTCATTGAGTGGATCCCAGTCAATATAATACCTCGTAGTTGTCGCTAAGGTTAGAGTACAACTGTGTCGCAAATCAATTGTCGATGCATAGAAATGTGTAAATTCAAACAGATTAAAAGCCCCCAGGAGAGAAAATCGAGTACTACTGCATCGAAATTCTTTAGACAGTTCTTGTAAGATGCTTGAAATATGTTGCAAGCGTAACAAAAGGATTGGAACCGTGTTAGTGTTCCATCTCAAAGCTAGCGAATTATCACTGTGTATTCGGATATTGCATGGTCAAAGGATTATCCACAATTGTCTCTGTGATAAACGTAAGTACAAAGAGCTATTCTACCAATCATTGATCGGTCTAGGCATAAAAAGACACTAGTCTCTAGCGTTTGATAACACGATCAGCTTGGCGAACGTATGAACTCAATGGCATGGAACTGGTAAAGACCAACATTAAATTACCAGCATTAGTATTCTTCTATGATCTGTTTAAAGGTATTTCTCACCCACAAAATTAAATCGTTTGACGATTGGAGCAAAATGTCTTGTTGCCGTTTTTCTCGAGAAGAATACAATAATCAGAGGTACGCCAGTTTTGGTGGGCGGGTTGACCGGTAAGGCGCTTTAGTCGTTGTAGTTTCAGACCAAGCACATCCAGCTCATGATGTATCCCCTTTCTCACCAGAAAAAGAAGTGTTGCGCATTAATTTGTATACATGGCAAGCTCGTGTGGGCAGTGTGGGTACAGAACCGCTAAAAAGTCTGACTTATCCCGTCATGTTTCTCTGGTAAAATGTGTAGTATGACCTTCGAGTTTACACTTGGAAGCACATTTGCTCAACACGTGCCAAGCCAGGCGTGCATGCTGCTGGTCATTCAGGCTTCCGTAACGTAAGGGTTGACTAAAAAATCGCAGCTCGAGATAGCGGACAGGCTTCCGTAACGTAAGGGTTGACTAAAAAATCGCAGCTCGAGATAGCGGACAGGCTTCCGTAACGTAAGGGTTGACTAAAAAATCGCAGCTCGAGATAGCGGACAGGCTTCCGTAACGTAAGGGTTGACTAAAAAATCGCAGCTCGAGATAGCGGACAGGCTTCCATAACGTAAGGGTTGACGAAAACATCGCAGCTCGAGATAGCGGACCACAGCAGGACCTGGACTTAATTGACCACTTCCGTAATGTAAGGTTTGACGAAAACATTGCAGCTCGAGATAGCGGGCAAGCAACGGGCCATGAACGACACCGGGCAACCTGTTAGTCCTCTGTACTGAAATTCCCAAGGGAGACATGAATGAACCCCTGGTGTAGATTTTACTCGTAGCCACTGAAGGCAGACTGTTATGAAAACACAATGATGTATTTAAATCGATAACCCGTTGGTTTGTAAGTTTTTTTGTAAGTTTTTGAAATGCCCCATGTTTCAGAATGTCCAATATTTCGCCACTACTGTTAATTTGACGTTGTGTATGTGGTTGTTTTGAAGTACGACGCGTCAACACCATCATTGGGAAAAGACTAAACGTGATGTCTGAAGTCAAATGTTTTCTTTGGATAATCAGGTTTACCTTTGACCCACAGTACGTTCACCTCTGACCCGACCATTACTACGGAAGGACAAGCTGCCCGAGTCCTGGTGTAATACGTGGGGGACAAACGTCATAAAAAAAGTAGGTAAGACAGGTAAACGAGTAACCCGGTATCTTGGTATCATACGTAATACATTGTGTTATTAAGTGGAAGTAAAACCTATATTTGATGTGTTATATGGGCATTTTCCTCCTTGCTGGAAGTAAAGGGGGTGGGCCGTGGGTGGGGGGGCAAATCAAACATACATTCGGCCCCTCGCCAACTACTAGTACTATGTAGATGTACATCATGCATGTAACGTTGCATCAAGTAACATTTAGTCGAGACATATGAAAAGTAACTTCTTTACATCACAAAATGACATATTAGTTTTTGATAATTATTAACGTTATAACGTTACATGATCTAAGCTTTTTCTGACCTTTGTACTCGAAGTCGGAGGACATTGTTCTCAGGTTTAATTTCCAAAAATAGTGACTTTTACTATTAATTTTACAATGTCTTTGTTGACTTCTTATCAGGACATGGCAACAGCAAGGTATAGGTCTCCCACTGAAGTTGGTCAGGGCCACCACGATGGGTCTCACACTGGGGTTTCACAGGTTGATTTAGAGAAGCCGTTAGCAAGACTCACTGGTGAGAGACCCTTCAAGTGCGGGGACTGTGGGTACAGGGGAGCCAAAAAGTATGACTTATCCAGACATATTAGAATCCACACAGGAGAAAAACCATACAAGTGTGACCAATGTGACTATACTGCAGCGGAAAAGTCTAGTTTGAACTATCATTTGAAGAAACATACTGGTGAAAGACCCTTCATGTGTGGGGATTGTGGGTACAGGGCAACTAAACAGTCAGACTTAACCAAACATATTAGAGTACACACAGGAGAAAGACCCTACAAGTGTGATCAGTGTGATTATTCTGCTAAAGAAAAGTCTAGTTTGAACCAACACATGATATACAAACATACCAGTGAGAAACCCTTCATGTGTGGGGAGTGTGGTTACAGGGCATCTAAAAAGTCTGACTTGTTTCGACATATGAGAACTCATTCAGGGGAAAAACCTTACAAATGTGACCAGTGTGACTATTCTGCAGCACGGAAAACCACTTTAGATGACCACAAAACACTGCACTCTGGTAAGAAACCCTATAAATGTGATACATGCGAGTACAGGGCAGCTCGAAAGACTCACTTGCGCCTACATATGAGAACGCATACAGGAGAAAAACCCTACAAGTGCAACCAGTGTGACTATTCTGCAGCACAAATGTCTGTTCTGCAATACCACCTCACAAAACACACCGGTGAGAAACCTTTTATTTGTGGTGAGTGTGGGTACAGGACAGCTAAAAAGTCTAACTTAGTGATACACATGAGAGTCCACACAGGGGAAAAACCCTACAAGTGTGACCAGTGTGATTATTCTGCAGCACACAAACCCCACTTGGACGAACACCTAGCAAGGCACAGTGGTGAGAAACCCTTCTCGTGTGGGCAGTGTGGGTACAGAACCGCTAAAAAGTCTGACTTATCCCGTCATGTTCATACCCACACAAAAGACAAACCCTTCAAGTGTGATCAGTGTGACTATTCTGCAGCGGATAAGGCAAGTTTGAAACATCATTTGGCAAAACACACCGGTGAAAAACCATTCAAGTGTGGGCAGTGTGGGTATGGAACAACTCAAAGGATTGCCTTAACCATACATATGAGAGTCCACACTGGAGAAAAACCTTACAAATGTGACCAGTGTGACTATGCTACTGCAGGGAGGTCAAATTTGAACAAACACATGACAACACACACCGGTGAAAAACCCTACATGTGTGGGGAGTGTGGTTACAGAACAACCCGACGGACACACTTGATACAACATATAAGAACTCATACAGGAGAAAAACCCTACAAGTGTGACCAGTGCAAATACTCCACAGCTTACCAATCTGATCTAGCGAAACACAAGAAAACTCACACAAAAGAAACAGCCATGCATGTGTGACCATACTGCAACTGGCTTTGCCTGTGTATAGTTAGACAACAGCTCCATTTTATATGCTGTATATATTTTTCAATATTTTACAAGGATGTTGTTTTTTAATGTACATATTCTTTTCTTTCATATCATGATAACATGCATGTAAATAGTTTTTATTCATATTGACAAAGGAATTTTGATGACAAATCTTGTATTGCAATTGTTGTTTCAAAGAATATATTGATATTCTAAAAAACAGCATTTTATTGTAGTAGAATACACTTGCATGAAACCTAGGACATGCCCTTGATCAAACAATGTACATGAGTTCTATGCAAGTTCACTATCATTTTGTAATTAGATAGCCGAATTATGTAGAATAAAACCCATTTGACATCTTTCAAAAGTACTCCGTGTAATATTTTAGATGATAGGTGTTCCTATTAGATGTGTCCATTATGTAGAGAGAAGGAGCAGGTTTATTTATTCATCTGATTAGTAAAATGTCAAACAAAACATTAGTCCAAAATGTATTAGCTTCTTGTCAGATTTTTTTCTGGAAAAATTGGACTGACAGGTGAAAAAAAGCATTAAATAAATTTTTCAAAAGATCGGGATGGAAATATACGGCTTAAATTTAAAAAAAACAGCCTGATGAGTTAAAAGGCATGTTTTATGCAATAAATCCCTCCCTTTGATTTGTTACTATGGCCATAGCAAGTAAATTGTATGGATGACATCTTCTGCAGACTGAAAAAAATAAAAATAGTGAGATAGGGCGAAAATAAAACGCGTGTTGAGTTCTCGTAGTTGTAAAGTTTTGTTCCTGAGACTAACATATAGAGCTCCTCTATACACTGGGCAATCGGCATTGTTTCCCCATTTTATAAGTTATGAGTTCTAAAAGAAAGTGGTAAGACTCCTAAATTTTGACTGCACCACTCCAGTGTATGACAAGGGATGAATATTAAGTGTCCCAAAAATTATCACTTACGGAGTGCTCAAGACAGTAAAATATTTTATATTATCCCCTGTACACAATTACATTATGGAGCTTTTATTAGTGCATTCGGGGAAGTCTTACAGAGATTTTGGCTTCGTTTGCTGGGGGAGATAGACGTACCTCTACAATTAAAGCACTACCCCAGAAGGCACTCAAAGCATTATCTAGTTTTAGTGTCTATCTCGGAGACATGCTTGTTTCCGATATAGGCACTAAAACTAGGTAATGCTCTGAGTCATTCTATAATCCTCTCACTTTGCTGTCTAATGCTATGAGAAGAAATGTGCGTCATAGTATATACGGCAGTTAGTTCGGAACTACCCTGATCAAATCGTGCTTAGTGAAGAGATTACAGCCCCCAGCAGCCATACAGAAAATACCAGGGGGGGGGGGGGGGGTTACAGCCCCGGGCAGCCATACAGACTAGTTTGGAACTTGGTACCGTCACTTTAGAATAACGTTCTTTTGAGACACACAGCAAAGCGACAGCGCCCGTGGAAGGCCGACAAGGGAGAAGTAAAAAAATATCCATCCATGTTTAATTCTGGGGGCTGCTCCAAAGATATCAAACTTTGGAGACTCGGTAAAAAATATCAGTAAAAATGCGGCGGATGTATCTATCCAATATAGTTGCATTACAAAACAATATGAAAGCCTTAAGGCCACGTCAAAAGTACAAGTTCATGCAGCATTCGCCACATCGGTTGTCCTTTCATGACACTGAGACAGAACCATTGTAACAAAAGCGTGAAGTGTCGATGAATGACTTATGCATGGCTGTGAAATATATGGATATAAATATCTTCACTGACATTTCATGGGGACTCAGACAAGAGACAAAATAG